>NC_083742.1:585000-682500 GCF_033458585.1 Syngnathus typhle
AGTCTTTGGTATGGTCTTAACTAGGCTGGATGTAATTTTTTTTGTTGGCGTTGATTTCTCCGACTGCCCGTAAAGGCACCACCGCGGTCAGTGCGGACATGTGAAAAAGGCGTGCGGACGTGAAAAAGGCGGCTCTGTATGGGAGAGACGTTGAAGAGGAATAAAAACACCCTTGGAAACCAAAACTTGCCCCTCGTCGTGACTCGGAGCCGCAACAAATGTTTCGGATTTGTGTAGAGTACATTGTGACAGCAAACGAGCAGGTGATCGAGCAAGCGTCTGATACGAGAGCATTGCGGTCGTATGGACCATGATTTTCTTAAAAAAAAATAATAATAAAAAATAAAAATAAAATTTTTTAAATTTAAAAAAAATTGTACCCATGTATAATGCGCACCCCAGATTTTAGGACAATAAATTAGTTAAATTTCGCGCATTATACACGGAAAAAAACGGTAATTTTTCTTTTTTTTTTTTTTTTTTTTTTAAGAAAGTCATGGTACAACAAAATCAACAGGACTGACCGACAAAGTCGTGGAACAAAAAGACAGGGTGAGATTACCAAAGACAGGAACAGAAACCAAACAGACATCATGACAGTAACACATGCAATTTATTCCTCTTCAACGTCTCTCCCATACAGAGCCGCCTTTTTCACGTCCGCATGCCTTTTTCACATGTGCGCACGGAGCGCGGTGGTGCCTTCATGGGCAGTCGGAGAAATCAACGCCAAAAAAAAAAAATACATCCAGCCTATTTAAGACCATACCAAAGACTATAAAAACGGGACCCATTGCCTCCCTGCGTATGTGACGATCATTGGGACTTAAAAAAAAAATAAAATAAATAAATAAATAAATAAAAAATAAAAAAAAAATAAAAATTGGGTGCGCATTATACGTGGGTACAGGCTTTTTTCCAGCATCAACATGCCATTTTTAGGGTGCGTATTATACATGGGGGCGCATTATACACGGAAAAAAACGGTATTATACATTGTTTTGGGTTATTTTCCCTGCAATTACTATGTTTCCCCAGTAGCGCCCGCCAGCACATTTACTCCCGGAAGCCGAGTCAGAAAGCTCGGTGCGTGTACGCACTAAGTAGTACGGACCCGGCGCACTCCGCGCTCTATTTCCATCAGTGCCGAATTTCTAGTGTGGGCTGTGACGTCAGCATTCTCGTAATTCACGCACTGAGCTTTCAGATACAGTTTTACGCCAAAGCCAACCACAAACCTTCCCCTGGAATCCCTCCATCAAAATGAGTGGCCCAGGGAAAAGAAAGGTGGACACTGATTGCTGAGAAACGGTTGCAAGGAGTAGAATATTTGCTGTCACTTTGCTACAAAGCATGCTAACTGTGCGAGGAGTCAACACATGAATGAGTGGCTACAGTGGAGATGTTGACAGCTAATTTGAAAACTCAGCAAAACTTTTTTCACCGACAAACTGCGGATCAAAAGTCAAGTACAGTGGCAAGTTTATGATGCACCATCTATTTTTGACTAATCTTAACTTTTAAAGTTTTTAAGGCCGACTTTGAGGAAGTGTTTCCTGTTTCCTTATTTCTGTCACCAGGTGTTTGTGAGTTAAATCTCTGCTCTGATTTTCAGTAAATCTGTCACCGTGTTGCCTTTTTGATTTCTTTATTAGTAATTTCTATATTAGCACTTTATTTAGATGCATTCTTTCACTGATTCTTCAAGATTATGTATTTGGTCAGAATGTTTGCCGTTTGATGTGATTTCACCTCATTAGATAAACATCTTTCATAAGTCTGACATGCAGGCGCTGAAGTGATGAAACTGTTATTCATAATAGCAGTGTCTTATTTAATGAGAATCAGTGATAGTAGTTTTTCGGTGAAATATTTTTTTAATGCTATTAATAAATGCATTTGTTTCCAAAAAGCGTTTTTTGAATATTCATGCTTTACTTCCCTACTAAAGGCCAAAACCATTTATGCAATGACCTTTACATGTCGTTTATATTACTTCCCACAAACACTACATCCATCTGCTCCTTGTTTGGCCCCCCGGTCAAAATTTAGAAGCCTAGAAGCCAATTCGACCTGCAAGTCAAAAAGTTTGCCGACCCCTGTGCTAGACAAACAGTGGACTATCCTTTGAGCGAATGCTAGCTTGAGAACAAAGCTGCTCGATGAAGCAAAGGCTCAGTTTAGCGCCGTACCAGACTCAATCCTTTTAACTGTTGGGAAATATGTCAAATATTATCATTAGATTCTATGGAGGATCTTTGCTGTATGTGACAGTTTGACCTTGTGCCCAGAAATTTGCAACCGCAATGGAATGTTAAGAGAACAATGGTGGTTTTCATGGCTCAGGAGCATATGGCTGGAGCCATTAATCGCTTCAAACAATAACATCCTGGTTTGAAAAATAACATCGTTGAGATGTCCATAATGCTCGTTTGAAACAATGACATCCTTGTTTTTCTAAAATCATGAGATGTGCGAAGCTATGCATTTGCGTAAACTCCACCCATTGCATTTATTCAATTAAAAGCGGCCAGCCTGTAGCTGGAGCGCGGTTCGGGCCATACATCCTGTGTGTGTGTCTCGGGCGCCCTCCTGCAGGAGTTGTTGTCCTGATGAAGACAACTCTTGGGTCTGGAAAAATTTGTGCAAATGTTGACAAACAACAGCCGCCTTCTACTTAATGACTGATTTCAGGTTCTTCATTCGTTTAAGCCTTCTTAAATTATAAGAAAATCAACAAAGTGGTGCCCTTGTGGCAGTTGATTGCATTTCTGATAGTAGAATTTTGCCACCATTAACTAAATAATTATTTAACTACCGTTTTTTTCCGTGTATAGTGGGCAAAATTTAACTCATTTATTGTCCTAAAATCTGGGGTGCGCATTATACATGGGTACAAAAAAAAATTAATTTTTTTTTTTTTTTTTTTAAGTCCCAATGATCGTCACACACGCAGGGAGGCAATGGGTCCCATTTTTATAGTCTTTGGTATGGTCTTAACTAGGCTGGATGTAATTTTTTTTTGTTGGCGTTGATTTCTCCGACTGCCCGTAAACGCACCACCGCGCTCCGTGCGCACTGCAAGCCTTGTCTGATACGAGAGCATTGGGGTCGCATGGAGCGTGTTTGAAGTGAACAGCAGAGAAGAAAGGAACAAGGCAAAGTGTTGTGAAATAAAATATTACCTGTAATACGGATTTAGGTAGAGAACTGAACTCTCGCTCTTTATATAGCTGATGTGTCTTGCGCATCTGTAATGGCGGCCTCCGTATAATATCCGGTTTGCGTGTGTGCGCGTGTGCGTGTGTGTGCGAGAGCGAGAGAGAGCGAGAGAGAGAGCGCGAGAGAGAACGCTCAACCGTAGCGCGCCGCCGACCGCCTAACTGCACCGCGCTGGTCGATTGTGACAGAGCCGTCGCTGAAATTTAGAAGATATTTTTAAAGTCCTGATGTACTTTCTAAAATTTAAGTGGACCTCAGTGCGCACTGCGCAGGGAGCATAATTTGGTGCAGCGCGCCGGGCGCTCACTGTCGCATTGCTTAAAGAGCGCCTTTGTGTTTTAGGATGAACAGCAGAGACCAAAGGAACAAGGCAAAGTGTTGTGAAATAAAATATTACCTGTAATACGCATTTTGTTATTTGCTGATTGAAACTGCTAATTAAACTGTGAATTGAAACTAATAGGAAGAAAACAACTCTCGCTCTTTATATAGCTGACGTGTCTTGCGCATCCGTTCTGTGCATTTTATTTCACTACACTTTGCCTTGTTCCTTTCTTCTCTGCTGTTCACTTCAAACACGCTCCATGCGACCGCAATGCTCTCGTATCAGACAAGGCTTGCTCGATCACCTGCTCGTTTGCTGTCTGTCACAATGTACCCTACACAAATCCGAAACATTTGTTGCAGCTCCGAGTCACGACGAGGGGCAAGTTTTGGTTTCCAAGGGTGTTCTTATTCCTCCTCAACGTCTCTCCCACACAGAGCCGCCTCTTTCCCGTGCGCGCGCGGAGCGGGGTGGCGCCTTTACGGGCAGTCGGAGAAATCAACGCCAACAAAAAAAATTACATCCAGCCTAGTTAAGACCATACCAAAGACTATAAAAATGGGACCCATTGCCTCCCTGTGTGTGTGACGATCATTGGGACTTAAAAAAAAAAAAAAAAAAAAAAAAAAAAAACAATTAAAAATTCATACAAATTGGGTGCGTATTATACATGGGTACAAGCTTTTTTCCAGCATCAGCATGCCATTTTTAGGGTGTGTATTATACATGGGGCGCACTATACACGGAAAAAAACGGTAATTGATAATTACCGTAATTTTCCATGTATAATACGCACCCTAAAAATGGCATGTCGATGCTGGAAAAAAGCCTGTACCCATGTATAATACGCACCCAAATTTTGACTCCTACTTAAGTCCGTAAACGTAAAATTATTTCAGAAAAAATATCACCTTTGAGAACAACCGGATGTTATTCTGCCGGTCAGTATCACTGCGCATGCGCTAGCAAACTCGATCGCGGAGAAATGTTTCGGAATTGTGTAGGGTACATTGTGACAGCAAACGAGCAGGTGATCGAGCAAGCGTCTGATAGGAGAGTATTGTGTTTGTATGGCGCGTGTTTGAAGTGAACAGCAGGGAGGAAAGGAACAAGGCAAAGTGTTGTGAAATAAAATATTGCCTGTAATACGCATTTAGGTAGAGAACTGAACTCTACCTAAACTCTATAAGTCACGTTTTTTTTCATAGTTTGGGTGCGGCGGCGACTTATACTCAGGAGCGACTTATATATGTTTTTTTTCACAAATTTGTACTTGATCATTCACACATCACTTACTTACAAGTATAGTTGACCACTTCACATGTTATTTTTAGTATAGTTGATCACTTCACATGCTTTGATATCTTTATCTTGAACATATTCAAAACATGAAAAATAGAGAGAAAAAATCTAATAAAATAACACTTTAAAGCGCCATATCCTCTGGACATGTCCTCTGTCACCAGGATGACATAAAGGACGAGAAATTTGATCGATGGATTTAATTATTTGGAGTGACACAAATGGTTTGATAATATTGTTGTTTATGTGATAGTTATTTAAGATATAGTTTATATATCGTTATATGGGCCTGTGGAATAATTTGTAGTGCAACCGCCGTCAACGGCGCGGACCCGGCATTGTTGACATAAAGGACGATTGATGGATTTAATGATTTGGAGTGACACAGCTGGTTTGATAAAGGTGTTATTTATGTTATAGTTATTTGGATAACTGTCAATGTTACGTCAGGCCCGTTCTCAGCTCTTTCAGCTCAGACATTGTGTTGCCTTTTTCTTTCTTTATTTGCCAGTCACGTCTACGCTGGAGCTATGCATGTAGCTCGCTAGTTTAATGTAACTTAGCGCTTTTGCATGAATAAAATTAGCATGAACAGACCCTCCTCATGGAAAATGCTAGAAGAAATGCATAAAAGCGACGACGAAAGAGAAACTGAGAAAGTGTGTGGCGAAGGATATCTAACGCTATTCCAATCAGACACTGAGGAGGAAGACTATGATGGTTTCAGTGCACAGGAAGATGACTTTTTTAAGCAGCCCTGTTAGTGCTGTGCTACCATGTTGCTGTATTACCGCTGCGTCTCAGTGACCTTTACCGGTATGTTTTTCTTTAATCCAGCCCTATTAGTGCTGTGTTGCTGCGGTATTACTGCCGCGTCACAGGCAGCGTTTAGAAAGACATGTTAATTTATGTTATTAAAACTTTAAAAAGGCTTTCTGTGTACCGTCTTTCTTTGTAAATAACTCGCGTGCACATGCGGCTATGTCATGTCTCGTCGCCAGTTTTGTGATGTGTATAGGTGTGTGCTCGCCCCCCCCCCTTCCTGTGTGCCCTTGATTAGTGTAATCACACTCACCTGCCTCTTGTTAACTGTGTTGTATTTAAGTTCTGTTAGTGTAGCACTCGCTGTCGGAGCATTGTGCATGCTGTTGCTGCTGTCATGGAATGCCACGCTGTCCGTTTTGTCTCACGTCGCTGTTCGGTTCCTGTTATTGATTTTGCCAGTAAGTTATGTTAGTTGCCGAGTATGTCTTTTGAGTTTGCTGCAATAAACCCTGATCCAAGCTGCACTTGGTCGCCTCGCTCCATCTCCACCATCCACACATCCGTTCGTGACAGAATGCTCCGACCACTACAGCGACCAGTGCTCGGACCTTCTTCCACCATCAGCTCCCACTGCGACGCCCGATCGACGTCCATCGTCCGAGCATGTTCCAGCGCTATCGGCTCCGCTGTCGCCATCGGGCTTCGCTCCAGCGACGCCGGCTCCACAGCCGCCATCGGGACCTTGCTCCAGCGACGCCGGACTCGCGGCCGCCATCGGAGTTCCTCCCGGCGCCATCGGCTGCGGAAGTCATCGGAATTTGCTGCCGCGACGCCGGACACGTGGCCGCCATTGGAGTGCCCCTCGGCGTCATCAGACTCGCGGTCGCCATCGGAGTGCTTCTGGCGACCGCAGCTTTGCGGCCGCGATCAGACTCCGCTGCCGCGACGCCGGACCCGCGGCCGCTATCGGAGTGCCTCCCGGCGTCATCAGACTCTCGGTCGCCATCGGGCTCCACCCCAGCGTCGCAGGGCCCTTTGACGTCGCCCGACTTCAAGCCAGCTGCACCGGACCGGCAATCATCCTACTGCTGCGGCGCGTGGAGTCTCTTGCTGCTGCCACAGCTCCGCCTTACGAATGCCGCTGATCGCGGTCCGGACTTTCGAGTGCCGCTGATTGCAGCGAGGACTTTTTTTTTTAGCAGCCCGAGTGCGGGTTTTGCGTGAGTTGCCGCCCGAGTGCGGTTCGGTTCCCTTCGTCGCCGCCCGAGTGCGGTTCGGTTCCCAAAGTCACCGCCCGAGCGCGGTTCTGTCCCCCAAGTCGCCGTCCGAGAGCGGTTCTGTCCCCCAAGTCGCCGCCCGAGCGCGGTTCTGTCCCCCAAGTCCCCGTCCGAGAGCGGTTCTGTCCCCCAAGTCGCCGCCCGAGTGCGATTCTGTGCCCCAAGTCGCCGCCCGAGTACGGTTCTGTGCCCCAAGTCGCCGCCCGAGTGCGGTTCTGTGCTCCAAGTCGCCGCTCGAGTGCGGTTCGGTTCCCAAAGTCACCGCCCGAGCGCGGTTCTGTCCCCCAAGTCCCCGTCCGAGAGCGGTTCTGTCCCCCAAGTCACCGTCCGAGAGCGGTTCTGTCCCCCAAGTCACCGTCCGAGAGCGGTTCTGTGCCCCAGGTTGCCGGCGTTTGCGGTTCTGTCCCTGAGTGGCCGCCGTTTGCGGTTCTGTTTCCCTGGGTTGCCGCCGAGTGCGGTTCTGTCCCCAAGTCGCCGTTCGAGAGCGGTTCTGTGCCCCCGGTTGCCGCCGTTTGCGGTTCTGTCCCTGAGTGGCCGCCCTTTGTGGTTCTGTCCCCCAAACCGCTGCCGATTGTGCGTCAGTGTGTGCCGCGAGTGTGGCCCTGGGCCCCTGACCGCCGCTGCGTGCAGTTCTGTTCCCCAAGTCACCGCCCGAGTGCGGTTCATTTCCCCTCGTCGCCGCCCGAGTGCGGTTCTGTTCCCCTCGTCGCCGCCCGAGTCCGGTTCTGTGCCCCAAGCCGCCGCCCGAGTGCGGTTCAGGCTATTTCAGAGACCAGTAGGGTCGTCTGGACTTGTGCGCAGACCCCCCCGGGGTTGGGTCATTTGGGACGTCGGGAGCCGTCCCTTGTGGGGGGAGGGTTCTGTCATGTCTCGTCCTCAGTTTTGTGATGTGTATAGGTGTGTGCTTGTCCCCCCCTTCCTGTGTGCCCTTGATTATTGTAATCACACTCACCTGCCTCTTGTTTTTGGCAATATAGCATCCCCAAAACCATTAATTTCATCACTTGTTAAAAAAAGATTCCCGCTTGGTGTGCTACCAAGGTGAATATAATAGTCAAGCCTCGGTTTTCGACCACAATCCGTTCCAGAAGGCGGTTCGAGAAGCAAATCGGTCGAATTCCGAATCTATTTCTCCCATTACAAAGAATGGTATTTTTTTTCATCCGTTCCAAAACTTTTTTTAACCATTTTTTCATTTGTGCATTTTTGTCCTATCGCCCAACCGTAGTGCGTCGCAGACCGCGCAACTGCCCCGCGCTGGTTGCATTATTGTGACAGAGCTGTAGCTGAAATTTAGAAAATATTTTTAGACTTCTGATGTACTTTCCAAAATTCAAGTGGACCTAAGTACGCAGGGAGCCTAATTTTGTCCGATCGCGCAACTGTCGCGCACCGCCGAACGTGCAAATGTAGCGCGCTGATTGCATTAGTGTGACAGAGCCGTCGCTGAAATTTAGAAAATATTTTTAAAGCCCTGATGTACTTTCCAAAATTTAAGAGGACCTCAGTGCGCAGGGAGCTTAATTCAGTCCGATCGTGCAACCGCAGCGCGCCGGGCGCTCACTATTGAATCTACACGATTCACAAAAATGATACTCCTGACGGAAATAAACACGGAAATCCGCGGATCCGCGGAAGATTCTCATCCCTGTATATTTTAGATTTTACTTTGACTTCAGGAACCCTGCACGGGCCAGTCAGACTATAAAAGCTAAAATTGTGGCCAGCAGGCTTTATCTTCCCTAATTTTGCATGATGACAATTTCCTATAGTAGTCACATGGCAGATGTTAGGCAGTCTCACCGATGTATCCACGTCTCCGGGCTCTTGGGGAATTTGGTGAGTGCCAACTTGCCCAAGTAGAGGTCCATTTCCGCAGTAAGAACTCCACGCTGAATTAACTCC
Organism: Syngnathus typhle; assembly: GCF_033458585.1. Taxonomy (NCBI): domain Eukaryota; kingdom Metazoa; phylum Chordata; class Actinopteri; order Syngnathiformes; family Syngnathidae; genus Syngnathus; species Syngnathus typhle. The sequence goes on from NC_083742.1 coordinate 593,797, forward strand.
TTCCTGTAAGTCATATCAGAATAGATATATACGCGCAGTGCACCTTTCACACAAATCTATAGGGCTGGGTGGTAATTCATTATCAATAGACACATGACCAGTATTGAGGAAGAAGAATGTCTTCGATAAACATATGATAGAAATAAATTAGAAAATAAACTACCGACCCTGGCATTATGTGTGATGTAAGCAGTGCCCGAAGACGCAGCTAAATCAATGAAGTAGAAGCAGAGGTACTGGGTGTGACATCTGGACAGCGGAAGGATGGCAAAGAGACTTGGTGGACAAATCTAAAGGGCTGGGCGATTATTCATTATCAATAGACGCATGACTAGTATCGAGGAAATAAATGCCTTCGATAAACGTTCAATAGAAATGAATTAGAAAGCAAACCACTGACACTGGCTTTATGTGTGTTGTAAGCAGTGCGCGAAGACGCAGCTAAATCAATGACGTACAAGCAGAGGTACTGGATGTGACATATTGACAGCGGAAGGAAGACAAGGAGACTTGGTGGTGGAACACCGACGTCTAGTAAAGCATAGGGAGAAAGAGGATGTCAAAAAAGAAGTCAGCATGATGAAGAAAGTAGACCGTTGTACAAGGAGATTTGGCGAAATAGGAAAAGAGAGGCTCCAAAAGCTAAAGAACAGGCATATAGTGAGATGTACAAGAAGTTGAAAAGTAAAAAAGGAGGAGAGGACTTGTACGCATTGGCCAGACAAAGGGACAGATCTGGAAAAGATGTGTAGCAGGTTAGGGTAATTAAAGATTTAGATGGCAATGTTCTGACAAGTGAGGGAAGTGTGTTGGGAAGGCGGAAGTGATATTTTGAGGAGATGATGAATAAAAAAAAGAGTGGAAAGGCAGTTGGCCCAGTTGGCAAGTTAGTATAGAGACATGGAAATGTCTAGGATAGCATTGGAGTTTCTAACCAGAGTGGTTAATAAAATCTTGGAAAGTGAGTAGATGCCTGAGGAGTGGAGACAACGTGTGCAGGTTCCTATTTTTAAGAACAAGGGTGATGTGCAGAACTGCAAGAACAACAGACGCACGCATACTACTAAACCTTCTAAGCATGTGGTGAGGACTATGAGGAAATTGACAGTGGAGTCAAAGCAGGACCTCCAGGCCTGCTGTGACTGCACCGATTGGGGTGTTTTTGAAGCTGCAGCTTGAGACCTGCATGAACTCACCAATACTGTGACATCCTACATTAGCTTTTGTGAGGACTAGTGTGTGCAGACTAAGACCTTCTGCGCGTACAACAACAATAAACCTCAGGATGCTGCGCAAAGCCAAGGATAAGGCCTACAGGAGTGGCTACAGCAGATTCCAGGAACAACATCAGACATCTCAGTCCAGAAGAGTGCAGTGCTAGGAACAGCCAAAATACTGCGCAGAACCCTCAAGCTCCCAGGCCTCTGGTAGAGGACCCGAGCTTGGAGTGGAAAAAAACACCCGCGGAGGGTGAGAGGGGAATTTTTATATGTGTGTGATGTAAGCAGTGCCTGAAGACACAGCTAAATCAATGAAGTAGAAGCAGAGGTACTGGGTGTGACATCTGGACAGCAAATTTAGGCAAAATGGGTGAGCCTGCCACATCATTTTTTTCACCTTGATTTTTGGGGTGTCTATATACTGAGCCCTCTGGAGGCTGAAAACTTATTTCCATCAATAGATGTGGCATCCTTTACACGATTCACGAAATTACTTTCGGCGGAAAAAAACACGGAAATCCGTGGATCCGCAGAAAATTCTCATTCCTGATGGTTACAGACCTGTTGCCCTGACATCTGTGGTTATGAAATCTTTTGAGAGGTTGGTGTTGAACCACCTGATCGACATCACGGAACCCCTGCTCGCCCCCCTGCAGTTTGCCTACCGGGCAAACAGTTCAGTGGACGATGCGGTGCACTACATCCTGCAACACCTAGACACCCCAGGGACGTATGCCAGGATCCTGTTTGTGGACTTCAGCTCGGCGTTCAACACCATCGCTATTGACATCCTCCACCAGAAGCTCATCCAGCTCACGGTGCCTGCCTCTACCTGTCAGTGGATCACCAGGTTCCTGACCAACAGGAAATAGCAAGTGAGGCTTGGGACCATAACATCAGACACCCGGACCACCAACACTGGCGCGCCCCAGGGGTGCGTCCTCTCCCCACTGCTCTTCTCTCTCTATACCAATGGTTGGTCCTCAGGCGACTCTTCCGTGAAGCTCCTGAAGTATGCGGACGACACCACTCTCATCGGACTGATCCGGTGACAAGATTGTGTACAGACAGGAGGTGGAGCGGCTGGTCCACTGGTGCAAGACCGTGGAGATGACTGTGGACTTCAGGATAGACCCTTCACCACTTCCACCTCTCACTATCCTCACTAATGCTATTCCCTCCACAGACACCTTCAAGTTCCTGGGATCCACAATCTCTGGGGACCTGAAATGGACCGGCCACATATCCTCTGCCTAGAAGAAGGCCCAGCAGAGGCTGGACTTTCTGAGACAGCTCAGGAAGTTCAATTTGCCACAGGAGCTGCTGAAAACCTTCTATACTGTCATCATCCAGTCTATCTTTTCTACCTCCATTACTGTCTGGTTTTGATCGGCCACCAAACAAGACAAGCATAAACTGCAACGGACAATCAGGACTGCAGAAAAGACCAACCTCCCATCTATCCAAGTCTTGTACTTTTCCAGGACCAGGAAACGTGCAAGTAACATCTCTACAGACCTTTCAAAGTCAAAGTCAAAGTCTGCTTTATTGTCAATCCCTTCATATGTCAAGACACACAGAGACACCAAAATTCCGTTTCCTCTATCCCACGGTGACGAGACATAGTACACGATAGACATACAAGTAGACGACACAAAATAAAAACAAGAAGGCACAAACAATAAATAATAAATAAATAATATGAGTGATGAATAAATAAACAAATAACACAATAAATAAGAGGAGCAAAACTGAGCCAGTGTGCATACAGCAAACAGTAAGTATAGCGCAAAGTACGTTGTCGCCGTTGTCGCGCTCCCATAGCAACCAGCGGTAGCATTGATTTTTGACTAAATCTGCTGCTCGCCCTTGTCTATATATAAAAAACAAAACAGATGTACAGTAGTAGAAGAGACAAAACATCTGTTACTAAATTTTGATGATGTGCCAGAGAATAAGTGCTAGCTAGATCAGGGGTGGGCAAACTTTTTGACTCGCGGGCCGAACTGGGTTCTAAATTTGGACCGGAGGGCCGGACCAGGAGCAGATGGACGTAGGCGTTGTGTGAAGTCATATAAGCGACCTGTAAAGGTCATTGCATAAAAGATCTTGGCCTTTAGTAGGTAGTAAAGCATGGATATTCCAAACAATTTTTTTGAAAACAAATGCATTTATTAACAGCATTAAAAAAATAATAATTCACTAAAAAACTGCTATCAGTGATTCTCATAAAATACGACACTGTTATTATGAATAACAATCTCCATCACTTCAGTGCCTGCAGGTCAGATTAATGAAAGATGTTTATCTTATGAGATCACATCAAACGGCAAACATTCTGACCAAATACATCATCTTGAAGAATCGGTGAAAGCATACATCCAAATAAAGTAATCAAAACAGCAACACGGTGAGGGGTATCTGAAAATCAGAGCAGAGTTTTAACTCGCAAACACCTGGTAACAGAGGTGAGGAAACGGGAAACACTTCCTTAAAGTAAGCCTTAAGAACTTTACAGGTTAAGATTAGTCGCAAATAGGTGGTGCATCAATGTCCTTGAGCATCCTGCATTGTTTGAAAATGAGAATGGTCGCTAGTTTCAATCCCTGCTATGTGTACAAATCATATTCAAAATGCATTTTTTTACAATAAACTTGAGAGCCTCTCGTTCATTTTCAGTGGGAACAGTGTTGTTGGTCTCCCTTTTTTGCTAGTGCGTCATAGTCTGCAGTAAAATTTGTTGTGGCAATTCTTAGGCGAGATCCGAGGTGTTGGTCCGTTTACCTTGATCTGTGACGGGTTGATGTTGATGTGGCTGAACGTCACGTCGCGTACGTCGAGCCAAATTGGCCACTCTTTTTTAACATTCGGCACTCACTTCTTTTTTTCGGGCCACTCATTTTAATGGAAGGATTCCAGGGGAAGGTTTGTGGGTGGCTTTAGCGCAAAACTGCATCTGAAAGCTCAGCGCACGAATTATAAGAATGCTGTCGTCAAAGCCCACGCTCTAAATTCGGGACTGATACGAATAGAGTGAGAGTGCGCCAAGTCCGTACTACTGAGTACGTACACGCACTTGTGAGTGTGCACCGAGCTTTCTGACACGGCTTCCGGTAGTAAATGCGCAGGCGAGCGCTTCGCCATCTACTGGGAAGACGCAGTCATTGCAGGCAAAATGACCAAAAAAAAAAAGTTTAATAATACAATTTGTTCAGGGTTGGCGGGCCGGATTAAACGGTCCCGTGGGCCGGATGTGGCCCGCGGGCCGTAGTTTGCCCACCCCTGAGCTAGATAGTTTGGCTGATTATTCATTGCTATAGTCTGCAATGGGAGTATCATTTCCCCCTCCCCCACCCTCAGCAAAGACGAGCTGTGTTGTGTCACATTCCCCACAATGAAAACTGTTTACGTGATTCTAAAATTGTGAGATTCGCAAGACAATTGGCTTATGGACAAGACTAATGGGGGAGTTATGCAGCTGATAGATTTGAAAATGGGGGGCACTGGGCTATTGTTGATGACATTTCGTTGCGTCACCTTTTTCTTTCTTTATTTCCCCGGTCACGTCTACTCTGTAGCTTGCTAGTTTAATGTAACTTACCACTTTGTGCGTGGTCTGTTCATGCCAATTTTCATCATGGAAAATGCTAGAAGAACAACAAAAGAGAGACTGAGAAAATGTGTGGCAAAGTATATCTGACCCTATTCCAATCCGACACTGTGGAGGAAGACTTCGATTGTTTCAGTGCACAGGAGGAAGATGAAGTCTCAGTGACTTTTACTCGTATTTTTCTTTAACCAGCACGGTTAGTGCTGTATCGGCTGGCAACCGGTTCAGGGTGTCCCCCACCTCCTGCCCGATGACTGCTGGGATAGGCTCCAGCACGCCCGTGCCCCACGTAGGGACGAGCAGAATAGAAAATGGATGGATGGATAGATGGATGTTAGTGCTACCGTGTTGCTGCTGTGTTACTCCCTTGTCTCAGTGACTTTTACCGGTATGTTTTTTTTTATCCCGCTCTATTAGTGCTGTGTTACTTCCGTATTGCTACTGTGTTACTGCCACGCGGCAGGCACAGGCATTGTTTGGCAGAAAAGTTAAGGTATGTTATTAAAACTTTGAAAACTCTTTCTGTGCATCGTCTTTCTTTGTAAACAACTCGCAGGCACATGCGGCTTTTAATAGGGTGTGGCTTATGTATGAAAGAAAAAAAAAAAAAGATTTTCCCCTAATTTTTGCTGGGGAGTCTTAAAATCAGGTGAGGCTTATAATCCAGAAATTACAGTAAGCAAGCAGGAAACAAGAGTAACATGCCTTTGTTTCCTTCTCTGACAGTCAGGCTGATGTGCCAAATCAGGAAGGCTCCACCCAAAAAGTGGGCGTCAGTATGTCCACCGCCAAGTTGTGTCAAAATACCGTTAAATCTCGTGAGTTGTTTTACAGGGGGAATTGTAGAATAATTTTTCAATATTGATCCATCATTTAAGTGCCTATGTTCAGCCCGGTTTATGTAGTGTCCCTTTAAACATTAAAAAATACCGTAATTTTCGGACTATAAGTCGCGTTTTTTTCCCATAGTTTGTGTGGGGGGGGGCGATTTATAATAAGGAGCGACTTTTTTTCAAAAATGTTCAACAAAAAAAAAAAAAAGTGAAACCGCGATAAATGAACCGCAATGTAGCAAGGTATTACTGTAATTTGAATTTCAAGTGACGTCACCAGCGCGACGCGGCGTGGCGGTTGTTTACAAAAAGGACAAAGATTGATCACGGGATGACGAATATGACGAAGGGCCCCACGTACTACCGGCATCATTAGCGGCTTTGTTTCTAAGTGACACGAAGGACGAAAAGTTTGAAGGATTTAAGGATTTGGAGTGACATGGAAGGTTTGAAAAACTATTATGGCTTTTACGCACGCCCGGTCCTACTCTGTGGAGCTCCCTTTCACCTCCGTGGATAGAAGTCGGGGGCCGGCGCTCGGCCGGGTGGCTGTCCAGGGACGGTGGATGGGGCTCGGTCATGTCTTTTACCCACGCCTGGTCCTATTCTATGGATCTCTCTTCCACCTCTGAGGCTGGAAGTCCACGCCACCACACGCCTGGAAGTTTGTTTTGTTAAATAAAGAGCCATTTACCAAACCCACGTCTTTCCTTGTACTTTGTTAACGGTACAATATAGTTATATACGAGATCTGTGGAATAACGACAAGGCTGACGTCAGGGCACACGCGCGGCGTTTTTGACAAAGGAGAGTCCTACTTAAGTCCGTAAACGTAAAATTATTTCAGAAAAAAGATCATCTTTGGGAACAACCGGATGTTATTCTGCCGGTCAGTATCACTGCGCATGCGCTAGCAAACTCGATAGCGAAGAAATGTTTCGGATTTGTGCAGGGTACATTGTGACAGCAAACGAGCAGGTGATCGAGCAAGCGTCTGATACGAGAGCATTGTGTTCGTATGGAGCGTGTTTGAAGTGAACAGCAGAGAAGAAAGCGCATCTGTAATTGTGGCCTCCGTATCATATCCGGATAAATTAAAAAATACATTTTTTTCTTGTACTCATGTATAATTATTTTAGGACGATAAATTAGTTAAATTTTGCGCATTATACATGGAAAAAAAACGGTAACTGAATGTTACGTCAGGCCTGTTCTCAGCTTTTCGTTTGTTTGTCACGTTAGCATACCTATCGTTTAGCCTGTTTTTGCTCGTTCATGTCTGTTCTTGCTGTTGGATTTTGTCGAATAAATTTCCCCCCAAATTGCGACTTATGCTCCAGAGCGACTTGTATATATATTTCTTTTTTCACGCTATTGTGCATTTTATGGCTAATGCGACCTATATTCCGGAGCGGCTTTTAGTCCCCCCTCGGTGAGTCGTCACCTTATCGTGGTGGAGGGGTTTGCGTGCCCCTAAGATCCTAGGAGCCATGTTGTCTGGGGCTTCATGCCCCTGGTATGGTTACCCATGGCAAACGGGTCCTAGGTGAGGGGCCAGACAAAGCACGGCTCACATTACCCCTTATGATGAAAACAATTAGTGACTCACGTTTTCCCTCGCCCGGACGCGGGTCACCGGGGCCCCCCTCTGGAGCCAAGCCTGGAGGTGGGGCTCAAAGGCGAGCGTCTGGTGGTCGGGCCTTCGCCGATGGGGCCCGGCCGGGCTCAGCCCGAAAAGGAAACGTGGGTTGCCCTTCCCATGGGCTCACCACCTGTTGGAGGGGCCAAAGGGGTTGGGTGCATTGCAAGCTGGGCGGCGGCCAAAGGCAGGGACCTTGGCGGTCTGATCCCCGGCTGCAGAAGCTGGCTCTTGGGACATGGAATGTCACCTCTCTGGCTGAAAAGGAACCCGAGCTGGTGTGCGATGCGAGGCAGAAAGGTTCCGACTAGATATAGTCGGACTTGCCTCCACGCACAGTTTGGGTTCCGGTACAAGCCCTCTCGAGAGGGGCTGGACTCTCTTCCACTCTGGAGTTGCCCACGGTGAGAGGCGTCGAGCAGGTGTGGGTATACTTATTGCCCCCCGGCTGGGCACCTGCACATTGGGGTTCACCCCGGTGAACGAGAGGGTAGCCTCCCTCCGCCTTCGGGTGGGGGGACGGGTCCTGACTGTTGTTTGTGTCTATGCACCAAATGGCAGTTCAGAGTACCCACCCTTTTTGGAGTCCCTGGAGGACGGGCTGGAGAGCGCTCCTTCTGGGGAATCCATCGTTCTACTGGGTGACTTCAATGCTCACGTGGGCAATGACAATGAGACCTGGAAGGGCGTTATTGGGAGGAACGGCCCCCCCGATCTGAACCCGAGCGGTGTTCTATTATTGGACTTCTGTGCTCGACACGGATTTTCTATAATGAACACCATGTTCAAACATAAGGGTGTCCATGTGTGCACTTGGCACCAGGACACCCTAGGCCGCAGTTCGATGATCGACTTTGTAGTCGTGTCATCGGATTTGCGGCCGCAGGTTTTGGACACTCGGGCGAAGAGAGGGGCGGAGCTGTCAACTGATCACCACCTGGTGGTGGGTTGGCTCCGTTGGTGGGGGAAGATACCGGTCCGACCTGGCAGACCCAAACGTTCTGTGAGGGTCTGCTGGGAACGTCTGGCGGAATCCCCGGTCAGGAAGAGCTTCAACTCCCACCTCCGGCAGAACTTTTCCCAGGTCCCGGGGGAGGCGGGGGACATCGAGTCCGAGTGGACCTTGTTCCGCGCCTCCATTGTTGAGTCGGCCGACCGGAGCTGTGGCCGTAAGGTCATTGGTGCCTGTCGTGGCGGGAATCCCCGAACCCGCTGGTGGACACCGGAACGCGGCTTCGGCGGTTGCTGAGGCAAAAACCCGGGCGTGGGAGGAGTTTAGCGAGGCCATGGAGAATGACTTCCAGACGGCTTTGAGGAAATTCTGGTCCACCATCCGGCGTCTCAGGAGGGGGAAGCAGTGCAACGTCAACACTGTTTACAGTGGAGATGGCGTGCTGCTGACCTCGACTCGGGACGCCGTGTGTCGGTGGGGAGAATACTTCGAAGACCTCCTCAATTCCACCGACACGCCTTCCATTGTGGAGGCAGGGCCTGGGGACTCTGAGGCGGACTCTCCAATCTCTGGGGTTGAAGTCACTGAGGTAGTTAAAAAACTCCTCTGAGGAGGAACAGTGTGGCTTTCGTCTTGGCCGTGGAACAGTGGACCAGCTCTTCACCCTCAGCAGGATACTCGAGGGTGCATGGGAGTTCGCCCAACCAGTCCACATGTGTTTTGTGGACTTGGAGAAGGCGTTCGACCGTGTCCCTCGGGAGGTTCTGGGGTAAATGCTGCGGGAGTACGGGGTACCGAGCCAACTGATAAGGGCGGTTCGGTCCCTGTATCACCGATGCCAGAGTTTGGTCCGCATTTCCGGCAGTAAGTCGGATTTGTTCCCAGTGAGGGTTGGACCTCAGGCTGCCCTTTGTCACCGATTCTGTTTATAACTTTTATGGAGAGAATTTCTAGGCGCAGCCGAGGCGTTGAGGGTGTCCGTTTTGGGGACCTCAGCATCGCGTCTCTGCTTTTTGCAGACGACGTGGTGCTGTTGGCTTCTTCAGGCCGTGATCTCCAGCTCTCACTGGAGCGGTTCGCAGTCGAGTGTGAAGCGGTTGGGATGAGGGTCAGCACCTCCAAATCCGAGTCCATGGTCCTCGATCGTAAAAGGGTAGAATGCCCTCTCCAGATCGGGGATGAGATCCTGCCCCAAGTGGAGGAGTTTAAGTATCTTGGGGTCTTGTTCACGAGTGAGGGGAGGATGGAGCGCGAGATCGACAGGCGGATCGGTGCAGCGTCGGCAGTAATGTGGACTCTGTACCGGTCCGTCGTGGTAAAGAGAGAGCTGAGCCAAAAGGCAAAGCTCTCAATTTACCGGTCGATTTACGCTCCTACCCTCACCTATGGTCACGAGCTATGGGTCGTGACCGAAAGAACGAGATCCCGGATACAAGCGGCCGAAATGAGTTTTCTCCGCAGGATGTCCGGGCTCTTCCTTAGAGATAGGGTGAGAAGTTCGGTCATCCGGGAGAGACTGGGAGTAGAGTCGCTACTCCTCCACGTTGAGAGGAGCCAGATGAGGTGGCTCGGGCATCTCATCAGGATGCCTCCTTGACGCCTCCCTGGGGAGGTGTTCCGGGCATGTCCCACCGGTAGGAGACCCCGGGGACGACCCAGGACGCGCTGGAGAGACTATGCCTCTCAGCTGGCCTGGGAACGCCTTGGGATCCCCCGGGATGAGCTAGATGAAGTGGCTGGGGAGAGGGAGGTCTGGGAGTCCCTCCTGAAGCTGCTGCCCCCGCGACCCGACCCCGGATAAGCGGAAGAAGATGGATGGATGGATGGATGGATGGATGGATGGATGGATGGATGGATGGAGATGCCAACGGCACGCTGAATTTAACAGAGGTGGGCAAAATCCCCACAGCAGTTGGCCGTTGGCCTCCGATAGCAAGGCTCTAATGCAATCATGAATGCATGCATATCACTTGTAAGAAACGTGAGAGCTCTAAATTGTAAAAATTTGGTAAACTCAAGAAAATGATCCAGGAGATTTTAAGGTATTTCATTTTTTTCTGTGTTTTTGGTTTTTCAGGTTTTCAGTTTTAAGGCTTTTGCCTTCCTCATTTTTAGTTTTCGGTTCCAGCTCATCCCCATTGCCAATGACACATGAATGTTGTGTGTTACAATGTACACGGTTACTTTTTTCAAAGCGCACAGAGAATCTCTGCAGACCCCTCCCACCCTGGTCACAGTATATTTCAGGTACTGCTATCAGGAAGGAGGCTGAGGCATCTTGAGGCAATGTACCATTGAGAATGCCAGCTGCAATTAAGGATTTGTTGGTACCTGACATTCCAAGCAGTTGTGAAGTCCGGATTAAGCAGCAAGAGGGTGGATGTGATTTCCACTAAAGCTGAGGGAAAACAAACATGATCATTAATGTCAGTTTCATTCTATAATGTTTGTCCATCATAGTTTTCCAAACATTATTGTAACATGACATTTTACATGTCTTTCAACTATTTTAAATGTTACATTTTATGATTCACACCACCAAACAAAAATATCACAAACATGAACATTTGTTAACTCAGGTCCTATTGTTTGAACACAAAGCTATAGTATTGTTTTGTGTAAACGGCAACATGTGGACCCAATTTTTTAAATCATCCATTACCAAGCAGTAAATCACACATTACCAGCTAGTATAAAGTATTTTATATTATTTTTCAAAGACTTTATAAAATCATGACAAGGTGTAAACCAGTGGTCGGGAACCTTTTTGGCGGACAGAGCCATACATGCCCATTTTTTACAAATAATTTCCCGTGAGAGCAATACCATTTAAAAAACAAAAGATAGGCTAGATACAATTAAATGCATGTACGTATTTTAATTAAGACCAACAATTCTTTGAGTGTACCAATGTATTCTTTTTAATAACGTCACCAAAAGAGCCATAGGTTCCCGACGCCTGGTGTAGAGTGTTTCTTCCAGAAGCGCATTTGTGTGATCACTCGCTGATGCAAGGCAATTTCATCAACTTTGCGGTAAATAATTTGTGACTTTGATTTGACAGACTAACTGTCCATATGAAAAATGTACCTTAAATACTGACAGCCCTGAACAATATTTCTAGCATTATCATTAAGTTTTTTTGGCTCAAAAGCAGGGCTGTGGACTCGGTCGGATTTTTGCTCCGAGTCCGGCCTCTTGACCATGAGTCCGAGTCCGGCTGTCCATTTTTTCTGTTAATTCATGTGACTGCTTAGTCTTTATTCAAGGCTAATTTAGATCAAAATCTAAATAATTACAACAGTTTTGTGATGGTTATGTCATTATTAAACATATAAACGAATACAATAAACAGATACTTTCAAGTTTTAATCATTAATTACACCATTATAGCTCAGACATTTCTCTAAACACAAATAATTAGTGACGACTCATTTGGAAAGCGAAAAACCCATGTCGTACGGCGTCAGCACTATGTTGTTTTCAATAAAAACATGAAGAACTCACGTTTGCGTCAGTCAATTTTAATTTTTATAAAGGATTATTCTCATTTGATGTCTTTAAATTCATCCGCGTTCTGCCATTGAAGCGGGGTGCAATCAAAGACCAGTCGTACAGACGGAACACTCATTCACTTCACCAAAACGCAACAATATAATTACGTGAGCTCTTTGCATAAACCTCGATGCAAAGAAACCCCTCTTTTTGGGTACAGGCTACATGGAGTATATATTACAAAGGAGAGTTTATACTTAATTGTGATTATCATTCATCCATCCATCCATCCATTTTATTTTATGACTCAGGTATTTTTGAAGCAAATTAATATTGTTGCATTCATTAATTTGCTTTAACATGACAGCGCAATATAATTAAAAGCTGACACGATAGCAATGTCAAACGTGTTCATTTAAGAAAAAGCCACACACGTTTTGTGATCAAATCTTTCATAACGAGAATGATTTGAGTGAATTGATTTTACAATTTTTATCCCCCTCCCGACCATCTGTCACTTTGCTTGGGACAAAAGGAGCCTTCAGGACTGAAATTTATTCTCAATTATTCATTCAAATCAATTCACTCAAATCATTCTCGTTATGAAAGATTTGATCACAAAACGTTTCCGTCTGTACGACTGGTCTTTGAATGCACCCCGCTTCAATGGCAGAACGCGGATGAATTTAAAGACATCAAATGAGAATAATCCTTTATAAAAATTAAAATTGACTGACGCAAACGTGAGTTCTTCATGTTTTTATTGAAAACATAGTGCTGACGCCGTACGACGCCGTACGACATCGTTTTTTTGCTATAATTCGCTATAATTCGAGGTAGTCCACTCTCACCCAAAGTTAAGGTTTCATGGGAATATTATTGTCATAATTGTCTGGACCATTTATGATAATTGTTTAATGGTAGTTATTGATAAATCTTGAAGATGTCAAGTTATAGGTGCATAAGACCATGTTGGTCGCATTCATGCATATAGCACGTTCATTGTAAGAGGGGAAGAGATGTTGTGTATTTTGGGCTAACTCAAATTCCGTAGTAGAAAAACCCCGGAAGTGGGATGGGCATTCTGTCTTGTTGTGGTACGCCTTGTGAACGCACTGTGAGTAAGGAATAAAGCAGTTATCATTCACGTCGTTGTCCGACCTATTCTTGCTATCTAAGAAAATACCTGGAAAATAGTAAGGATATAACATATATCACGCGTCATTACGACGAGTTTGGTGGGGTTTTTACTGCGTCTTCCAACTCCTACCGCGCTGACTGTAACCTGACACTATCTGGCTGCGTCTTGCCTCTTTTTTTTTTATTGTCGGACTCAGTGGACTCGGTCAAAATCAGCACCGAGTCAGAGTCCGGCAAAAATGACTGAGTCCGACCGAGTCCGAACCGAGTCAGCAGCCCTGCTTAAAAGAGCAAATGACCCCAAAGCCTCGTTTTCACCAACAGTATCTAACCTCCTTCACTACTGTGCTCTACTGTACTCAAAAGCATCCATTTGTGTTTGTCAACAAAACGAGAGTAAAATTATCTTTCATGATCTCGTCTCAATCAACATATAACAAAGGAAATGCTGGCACGCAAAGCTAATTTTTTATGTCATTTACCACACGGCTTTGTTTGCTTCAACCTCCTCTCTCCTTTTTACCAGATCCTTGCTTTGTTACAACGCTGAAAATGCCCAAGAGTCTGGACCTTTTTCAGGCCAACCAACTGGTGGTGTCACGTGCCTGTGCCACCTGCCATCCAGTTGGTGGCTTTTCCTTGCCACCAATCGTTCTCAGCCACGCCCATACAATTGAGCTGTTCACCGGCACCTGTTCTCGCTTGTTAAACAGCCTACTCTGGACTCCGGTTTACACGCTGTCAGTTCGTCCCCTTGTCCTGCCCTATGATACCATTCGTGTGCTCACTGTGCTTCACCAGACTGATACCTGTTGCGAACCTTGCCTGACCTAACTCGCCTTGGTCACTCCCCGTCCTGACCACCTGCCTGTCCTTGACCACGTTCTGATCGCCACCCACCCCGACCATCCGCTTGGCCCTGAGTGCAACTACATGCTGAGCTCCGCTGCCCTGCACGCTCGCTCTGCTGCTCTCTTCATCAGGTTGGTTCCTGCTACCTGACAGGTTGCCACTGCAGTCAGCAACGATCCTCGGCTCTGACTATGTCCTCCGATAGTCCCACTCCGCCGCCCAGCAACACTAGCCAAGCCAGCAATCCAGCTTTCCACTTACACTTTCCCCCAATTCAATAAAGTCCATGGATCACATGGTCGTTCTGTCTCTGCTTGTGACAGGTGGAATGTAGCAGTTCCCAGATTCACATATGGACAATGGATGGAGAATTTCGGTATGTCTGAGGAAATATTAATTTTTTTATGCAACATTGACCAACAATATTGCAAGTGTACCACTCAAGAAAATAAATGGCGATCGCACTTTGGAAGAATGCTACTAGGGATGGGAATTGAGAACCGGTTCGTTATCAATTTGTTATCAATTCCTTGGATTCGTTTGCTATTTTGCTAACAATTCCCTTACCGATTCCAGTCAGCACGACTTGCATCACTACGCATGTTACACACACTACGCAACATGCGTAGCAACGTAAACAATGATGGCACCTTTCTTAATTCTGAAGATGAACAAGTTAAAGTTAAAAGTTAAAGTTCAAATGATCGTCTCACACACATCTGGGTGTGGTGAAATATGTCCTCTGCATTTAACCCATCCCCGTGTGATTTTGATCCTTCCCCTGGGGAGAGGGGAGCAGTGAGCAGCAGCGGTGCCGCGCTCGGCAATCATTTGGTGATCTAACCCACCAATTCCAACAGTTAATGCTGAGTGCCAAGCAGGGAGGCAATGGGTCCCATTTTTATAGTCTTTGGTATGACCCGGCCGGGGGTAAAGTTGCATTGCTTGGCAAGGAAAAAAACACTTTTCTAATTGACTTGCAATACATCCATGCCCTCGAGCAGCCAACACCATGTGTTGGAAATTTCAATACAAAGGTGTTTAAATTTCTAAATTATATATATATATATATAATTTAGAAAGGGTCATATATATATATATCCCTCGTTTTTCGCGGGAGATGCATTCCGGAAAGTTCTTCCGCTGATCGCATTATTGTGACAGTCGCTGAAATTTAGAAAACATTTTTAAACTCCTGATGTACTTTAAGGAATTTAAGTGGATCTAAGTGGGCAGGGAACTTAATTTTGTCCGAACGCACAACTGCACCGCGCTGGTCGCATTATTGTATATATATATATATATATATAGAGTATCTTTTTTTTTTTTTACGCAGGTGGTTCCGGAATGCATCTCCCGCGAAAAACGAGGGATTGCTGTACTTGCTAACGAGAATTAAGTCACCCCCCTTCTAAATCAAACACAACCACATCTTAGCAGTGAATTCATTGTGCATGTCAGTATTTACCTTTTACCAACATTGCACATTTCATTGCAATTAGAAATGAGGAATTGAAAAAATATGACAATAAAGCAACAACATTTAGATATAACAAATTTAACTACTGGTAACAAAAAGATTAGTAACAAGGATTAATGCTACAGATTAAAATTATTGCATCACGCGATGCATTATGGGTGGTGAGAGCATATAAGGCTATGCAATGTTGCTTCTGACTGTCGGTGTCACATAAATAAAACACAAAAAATGTATGCTCTGCATTGTTGGCACAAAATTTGCCATTGACCAAAGAGTCAGCTGCGTTTGAGAATTGAGTCAGGTCAAGTCAAATTTAACCATTAATTATAAAAAAAACATCATCTATATCATCAACCTTTCTTAAACCGAGAGCTACTTCCTGGGTACTGATTAAGGCAAAGGGCTACCAGTTTGACACACTTCTGAAATAGCCAATTTGCTCAATTTAGCTTTCACTATGTGTTATTATTGTCATTTCCAGTTCACATGTACGTAAGTGTGATTTTAACAAGAATAGCAAAAATACAGTCAAACCTCGATTTTCGACCACAATCCGTTCCAGAAGGCGGTTCGAGAAGCGAAACGGTCAAATTCTGAATTTATTTTCCCATTACAAGTAACAGAAAAAAAAATTGTCCGTTCCAAGAATAAAAAAACGTCTTTTTTTTTGCATTTTTTCATTTGCGCATTTTAGTCCGATCGCCCAACTGCAGCGCACCGCCGAACGCGCAACCATAGCGCGTCGCCGACCGCGCAACTGCAACCCGCTGGTCGCATTATTGTGACAGTCGCTGAAATTTAGAAAATATTTTTAAAGTCCTGATGTACTTTAAGGAATTTAAGTGGATCTAAGTGGGAAGGGAACTTAATTTTGTCCGAACACGCAACTGCACCGCGCTGGTCGCATTATTGTGACAGAGCCGTCGCTGAAATTTTGAAAATATTTTTAAAGTCCAGATGTACTTTCCAAAATTTAAGTGGACCTCAGTGCGCAGGGAGCTTAATTTGGTCCGATCGCGCAACCGCAGCGCGCCGGGCGCTCATTGTCGCAATGCTTTATGAGCGTCTTTGTGTTTAGGATGGCTTTACTGCTCCCACTTGATTTCTTTGATTAGGGCAGGGGTGTCAAACTCCTTTCCTCGGGGGCCGAATCCCTACATGTTTTCCAAGTTTCCCTTGTTAAACACACCTGATTCAAATGACCAGTTCGTCCTCACTTTCAGCAGGAGCCTGATTAATTGAATCAGGTGTGTTTAACGAGGGAAACTTGGAAAACATGTAGCGATTCGGCCCCCGAGGAAAGGATCCTGACACCCCTGGATTAGGGGTTATTACAATCCTTAAAGTATCGAAAATGCAATAACTACGGAGTCAGTCGGCAAACGGGCCGCCCGGTTTTGGTTTACTCGGGTCCTCCTGGCTCATCTCGCAAGGTTCGACCTCCGAATTTTATTCAACAACTGAAGCAAAAATATCTCGAATTTTTTGTTTGAATTCCGATTTGTTCGAAAACCGAGGTTTGACTGTAAAATAAATAGATGCAGCTCACTGACGAGTGCCGCAATTTGAGCTAATTTTAGAACAGTCCTGCGGGCGACTCATGCGGTACTCACGGGCGACCTGGTGCCTGCGGGCACCGTGTTGGTGACCCCTGATCTATAGTAAGATATGAAATTAATAAAAGCCATAGCAAAGAATAATTGCACCACTCACATACATATGCAATTTATCTTTTAATAGTGGGATAATTCCTGGTAAAATCAAGATAGCAAAAGTCCTCCCTAGTTGTACCTTACGGTCCGTCCCGAAACCTTAGATCTTTTAGTGACCCCGAGGGCCAAAATGAAGTCCACAGTATTTAGAGAGCATTCTCTATTGTGCTCCCAATCTTTTCAAGTCAAATTCAAGCGGACCTCTGGGGTTGTCTCGCAATTATTTAAACAAAATTGATAAACATGAGCCGGCTGACTGGCAACGTGACGATGCATGCGGGCATGTACGCACGGCAGGCGGCCGCCACCAACAGCTCCGGAGAAGAAGGTGCCACCTCACCAGCTTCAGTCAATGAAGTTGGTGTCAGGGAGGGAGCTCTGGCTGCTGATTGACAGTGAGGTGTCTGTGACACAGAGCCCCAATGTCAAGCTGGTAATAAGCTGAAATAGTTCTGCTAATGTCTTTCATATTTTCATAAGTTGAAGTGAACACGTAGTAATGTGCAAATGAATTTTGGTGGTAATTAATCACCATTTCAGATACTATGTGACAACAGAACATGAGAAGCCAAGCCAGAAAACAATACGCATTACAATGGTTGCTTGCAGGACTCTGGTGACGTAATAGCTCCAAAAGTGGGCCAATTTGTCGAAAACCTCATTCCCCAAAAGCCCTTAAATCACTACAGATTCTTTTAGTGCCTTGAATATTAGTGCTGGCATCATTTTTACATAAAGACCTATCATTAAAGTGCCAATGTTCAACTCGGTTTAGTGGCCCTTTGAACTAGAACCCCACGGAGCATTTCAGCCAAATCCTGGTGGATTAATGCAACTTTAAACCCATGTTGTGCAAAACAAAAGTTGATGGAAATGATGAATACTAATTTGTGCTCGCTTATTTTTTGATACCATCATCTTCTTTTTAGGTGACAATGAAGTGATTTTAACACTTTTTAGGGCTTTGAACACTATGGTGTCAATAAAAGCACAATATAAGGGCATTCAGTTTACCTTTTACCATTCCTACGTTGTAAAATAAATAGATTAATTAAAGCATGCTACACTGACATCCTCCCACAGATCCGCGAAACAGCGAGGTCTCGAAAGGTAAACTGCAATATATATCTGTTGAGATACTGCGTATTAACATTAAGAATTGCAAATGTCAATGGCATCTGCTTCTCTGAAAAATAACAATCAGAATCAGATTTATTGGCCAGGTTTGGCATGCAACATTCAGGCAACTACCGTAATTTTCGGACTATAAGTCGCGGGTTTTTTTTCATAGTTTGGGTGGGGGGGCGACGTATACTCAGGAGCGACTTATATGTTTTTATTCAGAAGTTTTTACTTGATCATTAACAAATCACTTACAAGTATAGTTGACCACTTCACATGTTATTTTTAGTATAGTTGATCACTTCACATGCTTTGATATCTTTATCTTGAACATATAAAAGTCCGACTGGGTGCCCAGGACGCTGCTCACACGTTTGCCTGCTTTGTGATGTTTTTCACCGATTCACGACCACGGTCCATTGGGCGCCGTTGAACTGGACTGCCGTTACACCTGTCTATGGACCCCGTGGAGGCTATTTTGTGTGTTTTGGGGTGTTCTCTTGTATTGAGGGGTGCTGGTTGGCCACAGTTATTTTTTTTCCTTTGTCTTTTAGCTTTGTTTTGCTTTGATGGCTTTTATCTTGAGCACTTTCTGGCTTTCTTTGTGGCGCCGTTGTGTGGCAGCCTTATGAGAGCCTGTTGAGTTGCGCTCATGCCATCTGTGTGTCTTTTGTATACCCACTCTGTGGTATGAATACTGCTGGGGCCTGAATTTCCCCACCCCTGGGGATCAATAAATATTCAATCAATCAATCAATCAATTCAAAACATGAAAAATAGAGAGAAAAAAATCAAATAAAGTAATTACGTAACACTTTAAAGTGCCATATCCTCTGGACATGTCTGTCATCTGGATGATATAAAGGACGAGAAATGTGATCGATGGATTTAATGATTTGGAGTGACACATATGGTTTGATAATATTGTTGTTTATGTGATAGTTATTTAAAATAAAGTTTATATATCGTTGTATGGGCCTGTGGAATAATTTGAACTGCGGCGCGGCACACGGCATTGTTGACAAAGGACGATCGATGGATTTAATGAATTGGAGTGACACAGATGGTTTTATTTACGTGTTATTTATGTAATAGTTTTTTTTAAATAGCTGAATGTTACGTCAGGCCCGTTCTCAGCTCCTCGATTGTGTTTGTCACGTTAGCATATCGTTTAGCCTGTTGTTGCTCGTTCATGTCTGTTCTTGGTGTTGAATTTTGTAGAATAAATTGCCCCCCAAAATGCGATTTATACTCCAGAGCAATTTATATATGTTTTCTTTCACATTTTTGGGCATTTTATGGCTGGTGCGATTTATACTCCGGAGCGACTTATAGTCCGAAAATTACGGTAATAACATTTGTGTGGCGAGAGCAGGATGTTATTGCACAGTGATAACAATAATAATAAGACATATCAAATCCACCTTTTTTGGTTTGATATTCATTTTCTTGTGTATTTGGACTCTCCAAGAGTGTAGAAACGTGTAATCTATCCCTCCAGGTGCTGCGGTGATACTTTAATGATCTGTTTGGGGGCTATTTTTAACTCTGTTCAGTTTTCTCCATTTTCTTTTATGTAATTTTATCTATTACATCACATCCGTTGGGGCGGGACAAACCAAACAAGGAAATGGGTGTTGCCAAATGGTTTTGCAAATCCACCATTTTTATTACCATATTTTCTGCCCTATTAGGCGCACCGGGTTATAAGGCGCACCTTCAATGAACGGCCCATTTTAAAACTTTGTCCAAATATAAGGCGCACCGGACTATAAGGCGCATAAAATAGAAGCTATACTGCAACAAACTGACCACTAGCCAATAACCAACGAGCCCTCTGTAAACAATCATGTTTCTCAAACGATCTCCTATAAAATGATTGGAACTGACTAAAGTTTGATCTAACACATTGGTACTACTTACCTATGTTTCCCTTCCATATCGATCCGTAGATTTACTCGAAACATTAACGGAGCAGCCTATTTTGAAATGAAATAGCCTCACGGGTACAACAGCTATTCGGTGACGCCCCCTGACTACAGTTACCGTGATGTTGGGAAGCAATGCGACCTTGTAATTTACTAGTCGTACTAAAACATTTTGGCAGAGCACTGTGTACAACCAGTATGGATCAACAAATTCATCAATTGATCCATACATAAGGTGCACCGGACTATAAGGCGCATTGTCGACTTTTGATAAAAATTTAGGTTTTTAGGTGCGCCTTATAGGGCGGAAAATACGGTACTCTGAGATAATTTTGTGGTCCAAATAACACAAGGCTGCCGAAATGGAGGGATCAAAATGTTCCGTCGTTGGATGCATCAATCCATGCAACTCATTACACCGCCCCCCGCATCAGAACCTCAAAGAAGTGCCTGGTCAAATTTCATTTTTCAAGCAGTGTCACCCCATCTGTGGGCAAAGTCGCAAAGTCCTGCTTGTTCAAGGACGAATGTTTCGGAAATCTTTTGTCAGTATAAAGTAGGAAAACTTCGTTTTGTTGATGGCTCAGTTCCTTCAATCTATGAAAACGACAGACACAGTAAAGTGGTAAGCTTGAGACGACAAAAATACTGTATTGGCCCGAATACAAGACGACCCTGATTATAAGACGACCCCCTCTTTTTCAAGACTCAAGTTTGAAAAAAGACTTTTTGAACACAAAATTAAATTTTTATACAGAAAATTATTACATCTAAGACAAATGATTATAACAATATATTCAAGAGAAAATCATGTTATTTTGCCTCATTCAAATCATGCAAAAATAGTCTATCACATCTAAATATCTGAACATTTAAATATGTTAACTAAAGTGCAATCACATTTGTAAAAGAATGGCTTCTGGTTTTTGAAATGTAAATAAATCAATGTACTGTGATAAAACAACAAAATTGCAATAACTGCATTAACCATCAAAGTGAAGTCTAACTGTAACTGTAGTCTTGAAACAAATCTGAATAAGGAAAAACATTGCAATAAAATAATGCAAACTGCTACCGCTATTGAGGACTGTATAGGGCAGGGGTGGGCAAACTACGGTCCGCGGGCCACATCCGGCCCACGGGACCGTTTAATCCGGCCCGCCAACCCTGAACAAATTGTATTATTAAACATTTTTCTTTGGTAATTTTGCCTGCAATGACTGCGTTTCCCCAGTAGATGGGGAAGCGCTCGCCTGCGCATTTACTACCGGAAGCCGTGTCAGAAAGCTCGGTGCACACTCACAAGTGCGTGTACGTACTCAGTAGTACGGACACGGCGCACTCGCGCTCTATTTGTATCAGTCCCAAATTTAGAGCGTGGGCTGTGACGACAGCATTCTTGTAATTTGCACGCTGAGCTTTCAGATGCAGTTTTGCGCTAAAGCCACCTACAAACCTTCCCCTGGAATCCTTCCATTAAAATGAGTCTCCCAAGGAAAAGCAAGGTGGACACAGTGCCGAGTGTTTAAAAGAGAGTGGCCAATTTGGCCACATGAACGCCAACGCGAACACCTCGGATCTCTCCTAAGAATTGCCACAACAAATTTTACTCCAGACTATGACGCACTAGCAAAAAAGAGAGACCAACAACATTGTTCCCACTGAAAATGAAGGGGAGGCATTTTGAATATGATTTGTACACATAGCAGGGATTGAAACTAGCGACCATTCTCATTTTCAAACAATGCAGGATGCTCAAGGACATTGATGCACCACCTGTTTGCGACTAATCTTAACCTGTAAAGTTCTTAAGGCTTACTTAAAGTGTTTCCCGTTTCCTCACCTCTGTTACCAGGTGTTTGCGAGTTAAAACTCTGCTCTGATTTTCAGATACCCCTCACCGTGTTGCCGTTTTGATTACTTTATTTGGGTGTATGCTTTCACCGATTCTTCAAGATGATATACTCGGCCCCCTTGAACCTTTCAACATTTTGCCACATTTCAGGCTTCAAACATAAAGATATAAAATTGTAATTTTTTGTCAAGAATCAACAAGTGGGACACAATCGTGAAGTGGAACGAAATCGATTGGATAATTTAAACTTTTTTAACAAATAAAAAACTGAAAAGTGGGGCGTGCAATATTATTTGCACCTACAGGTGCTTCACATAAACACTACGTCCATCTGCTCCTGGTTCGGCCCTCCGGTCCAAATTTAGAACCCAGTTCGGCCCGCGAGTCAAAAAGTTTGCCCACCCCTTGAATAGTTATGCTCTTTTTGCCCCCCGGTGTCGGTCAGAACACAGGAGGGAACACGTGGTTCAGTTTTGATTGCTTTACTGAGGCACTGTGGCTCAAAGGGGCGTACAGGCAAACTGCCAAAAGGGTATAGGCACAAGTTTGGTCGTACGGATGTGAGAGCAGGTGTGTGTAGTGTACATGGGTGAGTCTTTGGGCGTGTGAATGTGATTCTTGTGTGTGTGATTATTGTATGAACCGTGTGAAGGGTGGGTCTGCAGCAGACAGAAATACAGCACATAAGTCAACGCTCAACTTCTGACGTCACACAACACTAGTAGATGGCACACGTTACATAACTAATTCCGCTATACTAAATAACCATAAATGAAATACTCTCGGCAACACACCAAACATAAGTCATCGAGACAACAAATACATTTGTTGGTGACCGTTAGTCGTCGTACCGCTGCGTAACGGCTGCAGTCATGTGTGTACGCTTTAAGCGAGCAGGCCGGAAATGTCAAACGGCGCTCACACGAAGCAAACCACGATCTGACAAACGGCACAACAGTGGACAGTAGTAACAATGAGATGTATATACCGTATTTTCCGCCCTATAAGGCGCACCGGGGTATAAGGCGCACCTTCAATGAACGGCCCATTTTAAAACTTTGTCCATATATAAGGCGCACCGGCCTATAAGGCGCATAAAATAGAAGCTTTACTGCAACAAACTGAGGTTGACTAGGGTTGCGGTCTGCACCCACTAGCCAATAACCAACGAGCCCTCTGTAAACAATCGCGTTTCTCAAACAATCTCCTATAAAATGATCAGAACTGACTAAAGTTCGATCTAACGCATTGGTACTACTTACCTATGTTTCCCTTCCATATCGATCCGTAGAATTACTCGAAACATTAACAGAGCAGCCTATTTTGACATGAAATAGCCTCGCGCGTATAGCAGCTATCGTTATAGCATTAGCCACCCGCAATTTCCTAAGAGCCTCAGCTCGCAATCTCCCATGAGCCTCAGCAAAGTGTAAACAATCGCGTCTCTCAAACGAGTGCCTATAAAATGATCAGAACTGACCAAAGTTCGATCTAACGCATTGGTACTACTTACCTATGTTTCCCTTCCATATCGATCCGTAGAATTACTCGAAACATGAACAGAGCAGCCTATTTTGACATGAAATAGCCTCGCGCGTATAGCAGCTATCGTTATAGCATTAGCCATCCGCAATTTCCTATGAGCCTCAGCTCGCAATCTCCCGTGAGCGTCAGCAAAGTGTAAACAATCGCGTCTCTCAAACGAGCTCCTATAAAATGATCAGAACTGACTAAAGTTCGATCTAACGCATTGGTACTACTTACCTATGTTTCCCTTCCATATCGATCCGTAGAATTACTCGAAACATTAACAGAGCAGCCTATTTTGACATGAAATAGCCTCGCGCGTATAGCAGCTATCGTTATAGCATTAGCCATCCGCAATTTCCTATGGGCCTCAGCTCGCAATCTCCCGTGAGCGTCCTCCTATAAAATGATCAGAACTGACTAAAGTTCGATCTAACGCATTGGTACTACTTACCTATGTTTCCCTTCCATATCGATCCGTAGATTTACTCGAAACATGAACAGAGCGGCCTATTTTGACATGAAATAGCCTCGCGCGTATAGCAGCTATCGTTATAGCATTAGCCATCCGCAATTTCCTATGAGCCTCAGCTCGCAATCTCCCATGAGCGTCAGCAAAGTGTAAACAATCGCGTCTCTCAAACGATCTCCTATAAAATGATCAGAACTAACTAAAGTTCGATCTAACGCATTGGTACTACTTACCTATGTTTCCCTTCCATATCGATCCGTAGATTTACTCGAAACATTAACAGAGCAGCCTATTTTGACATGAAATAGCCTCGCGCGTATAGCAGCTATCGTTATAGCATTAGCCATCCGCAATTTCCTAAGAGCCTCAGCTCGCAATCTCCCATGAGCCTCAGCAAAGTGTAAACAAACAATCGCGTCTCTCAAACGATCTCCTATAAAATGATCAGAACTGACTAAAGTTCGATCTAACGCATTGGTACTACTTACCTATGTTTCCCTTCCATATCGATCCGTAGATTTACTCGAAACATTAACAGAGCAGCCTATTTTGACATGAAATAGCCTCGCGCGTATAGCAGCTATCGTTATAGCATTAGCCATCCGCAATTTCCTAAGAGCCTCAGCTCGCAATCTCCCATGAGCCTCAGCAAAGTGTAAACAAACAATCGCGTCTCTCAAACGATCTCCTATAAAATGATCAGAACTGACTAAAGTTCGATCTAACGCATTGGTACTACTTACCTATGTTTCCCTTCCATATCGATCCGTAGATTTACTCGAAACATTAACGGAGCAGCCTATTTTGAAATGAAATAGCCTCCCGGGTACAACAGCTATTCGGTGACGCCCCCTGACTACAGTTACCGTAATGCTGGGAAGCGATGCGACCTTGTAATTTACTAGTCGTACTAAAACGTACTAAAACATTTAGGCAGAGCACTGTGTACAACCAGTATGGATCAACAAATTCATCACTTGATCCATATATAAGGCGCACCGGGCTATAAGGCGCACTGTTGACTTTTGATAAAAATTTACGTTTTTAGGTGTGCCTTATAGGGCGGAAAATACGGTACTCACTTTTCGCTTACGCTAGCGCAAGCATTAGCTTACTTTGTAGCTTGACTGCAATGATTGATTACGTGTTCATAAATATTATGAGGGGGTTTATTTTGTTACGTGTTATATGTGTATGGACAAGTCTTCTGCCGTTGAGATAATTTAATCAATCAAAAAGTTTGTGGTGCAAGTAAATACTACCTCAGCTAAAAAAAACCTACAAATATGTCGACTGGAAAAGGAGGTGCACCTCTTGCGGCCTGGAGGGAGTGGGGTGTGAAGTATCTCATTTACATTTAAAGAAACCGCACCAAAACGGCTTGCTCTGAGCAGCACCTAATAACAGAAAGGAGGGACCTGTGATGGTATCAAAACGAGGAAATCAGACAAAAGCGTCGCTGTTCCACTTTATATATACCACAACTAGGGGTGTAACGATACATCGATACACATCGATTAATCGATATAATGCTCTACGATTTATTGGCATCGATGCTAAACGTAAACATCGATTTATATCGCCGTGTTTGGCCTCGGACATTAGACGCGACTTTATTTTGAAATCCAGTTCATTGTTGCTTGCTTCCTCTTTCCGGGAGCAGTGCGCCCGGCGTTGTTGTGTTGTGAGCAGAGCAGGCACGTGAAAGAGGAGTCGACAACTAGTACGCTGCTCCTGGGCTGGTGCTATGGCTAGTGTCCAAAAAGACGAGGAAATTTGCTCCCCTTTAGGCTTCAAGTCATTCGTTTGGAAGCACTTTGGATTCCAAAGAAAAGATGGCTCAACCGACAAGACACGTGCAGTTTGTAAATCCTGCAATCAATTATTCAGGGAGCACAAATCTCGCCGCACATTTAAAGAAAAAACACGACATCAAAGTTCAGTGTTAAAATAAGCACTTTGTATACTGCAATACTCTTGTAATTTCCTAATGAAAGAGTTTGCAGTCCCTTGTTGATTTTGCGTATGAATTGTTATAAATCAGGATATTGTTCTATATTTTTTATTAAAAAAAAAAAAACGATCGTAGAGCACTATATCGCGATATATCGTGAATGAATCGCAGCAGGCTTTAAGATATCGGCAAATATCGTATCGTAGTTCTTTGTATCGATATTATATCGTATCGTGACAAAACCCGCGATTTACACCCCTAACCACAACTGAATGAGTAAAACGTAAAGCAGTAGAATTTATTACCGTGATACGTAACCTTTAATTTAAGCCTGTCAAGTATCACGAATAACTTGTTCGCTGCCGAATTGGACATTTCTGACTGGTTCACGTTGATCACTGAGACGTGCTAATTTTGTTCTTGTTTCCTGCTTTATTGTGCTATAAAACTGCCATATGACATCTGTATTAACATGCATTACATTTTAGTTGGCACTCCTAAAAGTTTCAAATTCTTCCTTAGAGGGAAAAAAAACAATTGGCAAACACAGCTAACCTGTGTACTGTTCATATGCGCAACTAGTCCATTACGATTCCAAAATATACATAAATGGTGATAAATTCTTAACAAAATTAGTATTTTTTTTCTTTTCACGAAACTTTATCAACTGTCACCCAAATTTGTGGACATGGATGTAAATCTCGTTATCGTAGCCTGAAAATATTAGAAACATTTTGTGTTATAATAATGCCGGAAGCATATGCATATTAGTTTGGGTTTAGACAAATCACTGTCTAATCTGAATGTCAGTTACCTTCCTTATCCAGCCAATGTTTCTGCTGGCGGTAGAGTAACAACTTGTTGTGTACATAGGGCAGCAGAAACTTGAGACACCAGCTCTCAACACCCAGCTTGTTCTCCAACACCACGATGGGGCTGCGGTTGTAACGTCCCTCTGGACATGGAATCACACCAATCTCATCACTGAGGAAAGAGACAATGGAATTAGAGTATGTAAGAATCTTATGTAGCGAATGTTCTCCTGTACACCAATAGAAGATCACGAGAAACTATTATAAAGGTGTCAAACTCTGCACCTGAGTTACATGATTGTGATCAGGCTTTCGCAGCCCTTTATGATAAGATGATCATTTGAATCGGGTGTGTTGGAGGAGGTAAACAACTAAAACAAAGGATAGGCCCTCAAGGCCTTACTAAACTACTATTTGTAAAGCACAAATCACAACATCTACACCTGTAACCAGCACTTTACATAAAACGTCCATGTGTGTGGGTATATAGTATATACTTTATACTACATATACGTACATATACCGTATATTCACGACCAAAGAGTGCACCGTACTAAACGGCGCAGTCTCAGTTATGTGTGCCATTACTGTATTTAACACACACATAGGGCGCACCGCATTATAGGGCGCATGCATTCCATGATTTACAGTATCCAAAAAAAAAACGTCACGGGAGCAAGAAAGTGAGTTTGGTTGTACAAACCGGGTTCGGTTGAAGTTGGGAAATTGTGTAATATGTAAACAAAAAAAAAATACCGTAGTTTTCGGACTAAAAGTCGTTCCGGAATATAGGTCGCATTAGCCATAAAATGCACAGTAACGTGAAAAAAAACATATAAGTCGCTCCGGAGTATAAGTCGCATTTTGGGGGGAAATTTATTCGACAAAATCCAACACCAAGAACAGACATGAACGAGCAACAACAGGCTAAACGATAGGTATGCTAACATGACAAACACACACGAAGAGCTGAGAACGGGCTTGACGTAACATTCAGAGTTATTAAAAAACTAGTACATAAATAACACGTTTATAAAACCATCTGTGTTCATTAAATCCATCGATCGTCCTTTATGTCAACAATGGGTGCGCATCGCTGACGGCGCTTGCACTTCAAAATATTCCACAGGGCTATATAACAATATATAAATTATATATCAAATAACTATTATATAAGCAATAATATTATCAAACCATCTGTGCACTCTAAATCATTAAATCCATCGATCAAATTCCTCGTCCTTTGTCAACAACGCCGCGCGTGCACCCTGACGTCAGCCTCGTCGTTATTCTACAGATCTAGTATATAACTATATTGTAGCGTTAACAAAGTACAAGGAAAGACGTGGGTTTGGTAAACGGCTCATTATTTAACAAAACAAACTTCCAGGTGTGTGGTAGCGTGGACTTCCAGCCACAGAGGTGGAAGAGAGATCCATAGAACAAGACCGGGCGTGCGTAAAAGCCATGACCGAGCCCCATCCACCGTCCCCGGACAGCCACCCGGCCGAGCGCCGGTCCCCGACTTCAATCCACGGAGGTGAAAGAGAGCTCCGTAGGAGTAGGACCGGGCGTGCGTAAAAGCCATAATAGTTTTTCAAACCTTCTGTGTCACTCCAAATCCTTAAATCCTACAAACTCTTCGTTCTCCGTGTCACTTAGAAACAAAGCCGCTAATGATGCCGGTAGTACGTGGGGCCCTTTGTCATCTTCGTCATCCCGTTATCAATCTTTGTCCTTTTTGTAAACAACCGCCGCCCCACGCCGCGTCACGCTGCTGACGTCACTTGGAATTCAAATTACAGCAATCCCTTGCTACATCGCAGTTCCACCTTTTTTTTCAAATTTTTTTGAAAAAAAACAATTATCCTCCTTATTATAAGTCGCCCCCCCCACCCAAACTATGAAAAAAAAGACGACTTGTAGTCCGAAAATTAATTATTTGAGACCAATTAATAGACATTGGCTCTTTTAAAAACAAATTTTGACTGTTTTCCAGATTTGTGTATTTATGATGTGGGTCCAGGTGACAGGCTTCAAAATTGTATATTCTCTTTTTTGGGTTCGACAGTTCTTATCTTTGTATTCAGCCTTTTCCGGAATAAATTCCATTTACTTGTCAAAAGGAATAAGAAGCTGAAATGACCGTTCAGGGCCAGATTCCGAGGTTGCTTCACTGCTAGTTTCAGGATCAGTTTCATCATGACTGAATCCCAGAGGTGACCAGATATTGTGTCTGTTTGTTTTTACAAAGGTGTACAGAGCCTTTGCTGACATCTTTTCCAACTGGTCACTCAGATCTGTCCACACAGTAGCGCTTGGAGTGGCTATGTTACCATTTTCAAGTATGGCCTCTCCAATCTTCGGAGATAGTTGTGCATTTGTCGCTTGAAAAAGTTGCACGGCTTTGTTTTTCGCCACCCTGTTGCAATATGTCTTACCGGCCTGCAGAGGTCACTTTCCAGGGTACTTAGTTGGATAATACACGTGTAAGAATTGAAGAGACGGTAACTAGAAAACCGTTACTGCACAAACGAAAATATTTATGGCACAAACCAGCACAAACGAAGCACAAACGAAACAGACTATTTTCCTTAAATTTTGCGTGGGGTGGGGGGCCAGCTTCACGCAGGTTCCTGATGGAGGGTAACAATGATGGTCCTCTGGACAGCAGTCAGATCAGCAGTCTTTCCCATAGTTTACTGAACCAAGCTGAGTGTTTTTCAAGAAACCCTTGAAACCCTTGCAGGTGTTTCAAGTTAATTAGACCATTCAAGTGATTAGTTGAATACCGGACTAGTATACTTTTTCACGATATTCTAATATTTTGAGATAGGATATTTGAGTTTTATTAAGATGTATGCCATAATCAGCAATATTAAAATAATAAAAGGCTTTGAATATTTCAGTTGATTTGTAATGAATTCAGAATGTATGATATTTTTGTTTTTTGAATTGCATTACAGAAAATAAAGAACTTCATCACAATATTCTAATTTTCTGAGACAGTCTTCTATACACACACACACACAGACACACACACACACACACACAGACTGCTCAAAAAAATTAAAGGCACACTTTGAAAACACATCAGACTCCAATGGTGAAAAAAAAGTTGGATATCTATACTGATATGGACAGTTTAATGTCTCAGGAACGAAAGGATGCCACATCTTTAGATGAAAATAAAAGATTTCCGCCTACAGAGGGCTCAGTATATAGACACCCAAAAAATCAAAGTGAAAGAATGATGTGGCAGGCTTGTCCATTTTGCCTAAATTCAATTTCTGCAACTCAAATTTATTTTCAATAGCTTGTGTGGCCCCCACGAGGTTGTATGCATGCTTGACAACGTCGCGGCATGCTCTTAATGAGACGACGGATGGTGTCTTGTCGGATGTCCTCCCAGATCTGTCTAAGGCAGGGGTGGGCAAACTTTTTGACTCGCGGGCCGAACTGGGTTCTAAATTTGGACCGGAGGGCCGAACCAGGAGCAGATGGACGTAGTGTTTGTGTGAATTAATATACGCAACCTGTAAAGGTCATTGCATAAAATATTTTGGCCTTTAGTAGGTAGTAAAGCATGGATATTCCCAAAAAATTTTTTGAAAACAAATGCATTTATTAACAGCATTAAAAAATAATAATAACTAGTATTTGCAATTCCTGAAGAAATTGCGTGTGAAGGTGAAGAAGTTGAATAAATATTTAAGGAATGTTGCAGAATGATGTTGAAACGAGTTGAATCGGTTGAAAAATGTAGAAATGAGAAGGGAAGAAGGAACTGGGTGTGAATTTCAAAATAAAAGATGTGAAGTTTTTGGTAAGTTGTGGAATAGGTAAAAAAATGATTAACAGTTGAAAGTTGGAATGGGTTGAATCGGTTGAAAAATGTAGAAATGAGAAGGGAAAAGGGAATTGGGTGTGAATTTCAAAATAAAAGACGTGAAGTTTTTGGTAAGTGGGAAGTTGTGGAATAGGTAGAAAAATAATGAACAGTTGAAAGTTGGAATGGGTTGAATCGGTTAAAAAATGTAGAAATGAGAAGGGAAAAAGGAATTGGGTGTGAATTTCAAAATAAAAGATGTAAAGTTTTTGGTGAGTGGGAAGTTGTGGAATAGGTAGAAAAATAATGAACAGTTGAAAGTTGGAATGGGTTGAATCGGTTGAAAAATGTAGAAATGAGAAGGGAAAAAGGAATTGGGTGTGAATTTCAAAATAAAAGATGTGAAGCTTTTGAGAAGTTGTTGAATAGGTAGAAAAATGATGAACAGTTGAAAGTTGGAATGGGTTGAATCAGTTGAAAAATGTAGAAATTAGAGTAGAAAAAAGGAAATTTTAGAGAAATTTGGTTGAATTTCAAAATAAAAGATGTGAAGTTTTTGGTAAGTGGGAAGTTGTGGAATAGGTAGGCAAAAGATGAACAGTTGAAAGTTGGAATGGGTTGAATCGGTTGAAAAATGTAGAAATGAGAAGGGAAAAGGGAATTTGGTGTGAATTTCAAAATAAAAGATGATAAGTTTTTGGTAAGTTCTGGAATATGTAGAAAAATGATGAACAGTTGAAAGTTGGAATGGGTTGAATCGGTTGAAAAATGTAGAAATGAGAAGGGAAAAGGGAATTGGGTGTGAATTTCAAAATAAAAGATGTGAAGTTTTTGGTAAGTGGGAAGTTGTGGAATAGGTAGGCAAAAGATTAACAGTTGAAAGTTGGAATGGGTTGAATCGGTTGAAAAATGTAGAAATGAGAAGGGAAAAAGGAATTGGGTGTGAATTTCAAAATAAAAGATGTGAAGTTTTTGGGAAGTTGTGGAATAGGTCGAAAAATGATAAACAGTTGAAAGTTGGAATGGGTTGAATCGGTTGAAAAATGTTGAAATAAGAGTAGAAAAACGAAACTTTAGAGAATTTTGGTTGAATTTCAAAATAAAAGATGTGAAGTTTTTGGTAAGTGGGAAGTTGTGGAATAGGTAGGCAAAAGATGAACAGTTGAAAGTTGGAACGAGTTGAATCGGTGGAAAAATGTAGAAGTTAGAAGTGAAAAACGAAATTTTATGAAATTTTGCAACATTTTATGCAAATATTAAAAGTGAAAACGTGAAAATTTTGAATTTGGGAAGTTTGGGAATGTCCCCAATGTGATTTGAATGTGTTGAATGATGTGAATTTCAAACTGGAACAACGTAAATGTGAAATGTTGAATCTGCCATTAAGAATGAATGGGGCAAAAATCGCCATAAATTTATGAATTATGCGAAAACGGAAAATTTTTGGAACGAGAAAAATGTGAGCAGTCGTGCCATGAATATTTGGAATAAGTGAAAAGTGGAATGGAGTGAATCGGTTGAAGTATGTGGAAGTAGTTAAGCGTCAAAAAAGTGGGCAGAAGATGTTGAATAATAATAATAACTAGAATTGCAATTTCGGAAGAAATTGCGTGTGAAGGCGAAGGCAGATGTTAATTTAGAAACGTTAAGCGTTAAAAATGATGAGAGGGAAGAATGAAAAGGGAAAGAAATAATTGTGAAATAAATGGGAAAATGTTACAAATACATGTTACAAAAAGGTACAAATGATAAGCGTTAAAAATGAAATGTTACAAATGTTACAAAAAAGGTACAAATGATAAGCGTTGAAAATGATAAGGGAAAGGATAAAGAGTAAAATAAATAATGACGCCCAACGTGGGAATCGAACTGACGCGGGTTTTGATACCACTCGGGAATGATGCTCGTGTACTGGAATCACTTGTGTTTCCCACGAGCTAATTGAGTCCCTTACTATGCCGTGGTTGAAATTGGTTAATGTAATGAATGTGTTTGTTGAATGCGAATACGTAATTAAAGTGGTGGAAATTGCTTAATGTAATGAATGTTGAATGCGAATGTTAGTTACAAATGATAAGCGTTGAAAATGATAAGCGGGAAGAATAAAGAGTAAAATAAATAATGACGCCCAATGTGGGAATCGAACCCACTACAGGAAACTGGCTCGGGTTGACATTGCCATTAAGAATGAATGGGGAAATAAAAGGCACAAATTTGCTAATTACTTAAAAACGGTAAATGTTATGAACGAGAAAAAAAGTGGCAAGCTTGCCATGAATTTTTGGAACGTGTGAAAGTTTGAACGAGGTGAATCGGTTGAAGCATGTGGGAGTAGTTGGATGTCAAAAAAGTGGGAGGAATAAGTTGTTTAATAAAAATAATAATAAAGTAGAATAACAATGTGTGAAGGCCTTCGCCTTCACACAACTAGAATTGCAATTTCGGAAGAAATTGCGTGTGAAGGCGAAGGCAGATGTTAAGTTACAAACGTTAAGCGTTAAAAATGATGAGCGGGAAGAATTCAAAGGGAAAATAGATAATTGTGAAATAAATGGGAAAATGTTACAAATACATGTTACAAAAAGGTACAAATGATAAGCGTTAAAAATGAAACGTTACAAATGTTACAAAAAAGGTACAAATAATAAGCGTTGAAAATGATAAGGGGGAAGAATAAAGAGTAAAATAATTTATGACTCCCAATGTGGGAATCGAACCCACTACAGGAAACTGGCTCGGGTTGACATTTCCATTGTGTTTCCGACTGAGCTAATGAGGATCCTTCCTTCTTGCTGGTTGAATCTGGTTAATGTAATGAATGTGTTTGTTGAATGCGAATGCGTAATCAAAGTGGTGGAAATTGCTTAATGTAATGAATGTTGAATGCGAATGACAAAAGTTACAAATGATAACCGTTGAAAATGATAACCGTGAAGGATAAAGAGTAAAATAAATAATAACGCCCAATGTGGGAATCGAACTGACGCGGGTTTTGATACCACTCGGGAATGATGCTCGTGTACTGGAATCACTTGTGTTTCCCACGAGCTAATTGAGTCCCTTACTATGGAGTTGTTGAAATTGGTTAATGTAATGTATGTGTTTGTTGAATGCGAATACGTAATCAAAGTGGTGGAAATTGCTTAATGTAATGAATGTTGAATGCGAATGTTAGTTACAAATGATAAGCGTTGAAAATGATAAGCGGGAAGAATAAAGAGTAAAATAATTAATGACGCCCAATGTGGGAATCGAACCCACTACAGGAAACTGGCTCGGGTTGACATTGCCATTAAGAATGAATGGGGAAATAAAAGGCACAAATTTGCTAATTACTTAAAAACGGTAAATGTTATGAAGGGGAAAAAAGGTGGCAAGTTTGCCATGAATTTCTGGAACGTGTGAAAGTTTGAACGAGGTGAATCGGTTGAAGCATGTGGGAGTAGTTAGATGTCAAAAAAGTGGGAGGAATAAGTTGTTTAATAAAAATAATAATAAAGTAGAATAACAATGTGTGAAGGCCTTCGCCTTCACACAACTAGAATTGCAATTTCGGAAGAAATTGCGTGTGAAGGCGAAGGCAGATGTTAATTTAGAAACGTTAAGCGTTAAAAATGATGAGCGGGAAGAATGAAAAGGGAAAGAAATAATTGTGAAATAAATGGGAAAATGTTACAAATACATGTTACAAAAAGGTACAAATGATAAGCGTTAAAAATGAAATGTTACAAATGTTACAAAAAAGGTACAAATGATAAGCGTTGAAAATGATAAGGGGAAGGATAAAGAGTAAAATAAATAATGACGCCCAATGTGGGAATCGAACTGACGCGGGTTTTGATACCACTCGGGAAAGATACTCGTGTACTGGAATCACTTGTGTTTCCCACGAGCTAATTGTGTCCCTGTCTACATACTGGTTGAATTTGGTTAATGTAATGAATGTGTTTGTTGAATGCGAATACGTAATCAAAGTGGTGGAAATTGCTTAATGTAATGAATGTTGAATGCGAATGTTAGTTACAAATGATAAGCGTTGAAAATGATAAGCGGGAAGAATAAAGAGTAAAATAATTAATGACGCCCAATGTGGGAATCGAACCCACTACAGGAAACTGGCTCGGGTTGACATTGCCATTAAGAATGAATGGGGAAATAAAAGGCACAAATTTGCTAATTACTTAAAAACGGTAAATGTTATGAACGCGAAAAATACTGGCAAGCGTGCCATGAATTTTTGGAACGTGTGAAAGGTTGAACGAGGTGAATCGGTTGAAGCATGTGGGAGTAGTTAGATGTCAAAAAAGTGGGAGGAATAAGTTGTTTAATAATAAAGTACAATATCAATGTGTGAAGGCCTTCGCCTTCACACAATAACTAGAATTTGCAATTCCTGAAGGAATTGCGTGTGAAGGTGAAGAAGTTGAATAAATATTTAAGGAATGTTGCAGAATGATGTTGAAACGAGTTGAATCGGTTGAAAAATGTGGAAATGAGAAGGGAAAAAGGAACTGGGTGTAAATTTCAAAATAAAAGATGTGAAGTTTTTGTTAAGTTGTGGAATAGGTAGAAAAAGGATGAACAGTTGAAAGTTGGAATGGGTTGAATCGGTTGAAAAATGTAGAAATGAGAAGGGAAAAAGGAATTGGGTGTGAATTTCAAAATAAAAGACGTGAAGTTTTTGGGAAGTGGGAAGTTGTGGAATAGGTAGAAAAATGATGAAGAGTTGAAAGTTGGAATGGGTTGAATCGGTTGAAAAATGTAGAAATGAGAAGGGAAAAAGGAATTGGGTGTGAATTTTAAAATAAAAGAAGTGAAGTTTTTGGTAAGTGGGAAGTTGTTGAATAGGTAGAAAAATAATGAACAGTTGAAAGTTGGAATGGGTAGAATCGGTTGAAAAATGTAGAAATTAGAGTAGAAAAAAGGATATTTTAGAGAATTTTGGTTGAATTTCAAAATAAAAGTTGTGAAGTTTTTGGTAAGTGGGAAGTTGTGGAATAGGTAGAGAAAAGATGAACAGTTGAAAGTTGGAATGGGTTGAATCGGTTGAAAAATGTAGAAATGAGAAGGGAAAAGGGAAAAAGGAATTGGGTGTGAATTTCAAAATAAAAGATGAAAACGTGAGAATGTTGAATTTGGCAAGTTTGGGAATGTGCCCAATGTGATTTGAATGTGTTGAATGATGTGAATTTCAAACTGGAACAACGTAAATGTGAAATGTTGAATCTGCCATTAAGAATGAATGGGGCAAAATTCGCCGTAAATTTGTGAATTTTGCGAAAACGGAAAATTTTTGGAAGGAAAAAAAAGTGAGCAGACGTGCCATGAATATTTGGAATAAGTGAAAAGTGGAATGGAGTGAATAGGTTGAAGTATGTGGAAGTAGTTAAGCGTCAAAAAAGTGAGCGGAAGTTGAATAATAATAATAACTAGAATTTGCAATTCCTGAAGGAATTGCGTGTGAAGGTGAAGAAGTTGAATAAATATTGAAGGAATGTTGTAGAATGATGTTGAAACGAGTTGAATCTGTCGAAAAATGTAGAAATGAGAAGGGAAAAAGGAACTGGGTATGAATTTCAAAATAAAAGATGTGAAGTTTTTGTTAAGTTGTGGAATAGGTAAAGAAATGATGAACAGTTGAAAGTTGGAATGGGTTGAATCGGTTGAAAAATGTAGAAATGAGAAGGGAAAAAGGAATTGGGTGTGAATTTCAAAATAAAAGATGTGAAGTTTTCGGGAAGTGGGAAGTTGTTGAATAGGTAGAAAAATGATGAACAGTTGAAAGTTGGAATGGGTTGAATCGGTTGAAAAATGTAGAAATGAGAAGGGAAAAAGGAATTGGGTGTGAATTTCAAAATAAAAGATGTGAAGTTTATGGTAAGTGGGAAGTTGTGGAATAGGTAGAAAAATGATGAACAGTTGAAAGTTGGAATGGGTTGAATCGGTTGAAAAATGTGGAAATGAGAAGGGAAAAAGGAAATATTGGAGAATTGGGTGTGAATTTCAAAATAAAAGATGTGAATTTTTTGGTAAGTGGGAAGTTGTGGAATAGATAGTAAATTGATGAACAGTTGAAAGTTGGAATGGATTGAATCGGTTGAAAAATGTAGAAATGAGAAGGGAAAAAGGAAATATTAGTGAATTGGGTGTGAATTTCAAAATAAAAGATGAAAACGTGAAAATTTTGAATTTGGGAAGTTTGGGAATGTCCCCAATGTGATTTGAATGTGTTGAATTATGTGAATTTCAAACTGGAAGAACGTAAATGTGAAATGTTGAATCTGCCATTAAGAATGAATGGGGCGAAAATCGCCGTAAATTTGTGAATTTTGCGAAAACGGAAAATTTTTGGAACGAGAAAAATGTGAGCACCCATGTCATGAATATTTGGAATAAGTGAAAAGTGGAACGGAGTGAATCGGTTGAAGTATGTGGAAGTAGTTAATGGACAAAAAAGTGAGCGGAAGATGTTGAATAATAATAATAATAACTAGAATTTGCAATTCCTGAAGGAATTGCGTGTGAAGGTGAAGAAGTTGAATAAATATTGAAGGAATGCTGCAGAATGATGTTGAAACGAGTTGAATCGGTTGAAAAATGTGGAAATGAGAAGGGAAAAAGGAAATGGGTGTGAATTTCAAAATAAAATATGTGAAGTTTTTGTTAAGTTGTGGAATAGGTAATGATGAACAGTTGAAAGTTGGAATGGGTTGAATCGGTTGAAAAATGTAGAAATGAGAAGGGAAAAAGGAATTGGTTGTGAATTTCAAAATAAAAGAAGTGAAGTTTTTGGTAAGTGGGAAGTTGTTGAATAGGTAGAGAAAAGATGAACAGTTGAAAGTTGGAATGGGTTGAATCGGTTGAAAAATGTAGAAATTAGAGTAGAAAAATGGAAATTTTAGAGAATTTTGGTTGAATTTCAAAATAAAAGATGTGAAGTTTTTGGTAAGTGGGAAGTTGTGGAATAGGTAGAGAAAAGATGAACAGTTGAAGGTTGGAATGGGTTGAATCGGTTGAAAAATGTAGAAATGAGAAGGGAAAAGGGAAAAAGGAATTGGGTGTGAATTTCAAAATAAAAGATGAAAACGTGAAAATTTTGAATTTGGCAAGTTTGGGAATGTCCCCAATGTGATTTGAATGTGTTGAATGATGTGAATTTCAAACAGGAAGAACGTAAATGTGAAATGTTGAATCTGCCATTAAGAATGAATGGGGCAAAAATCGCCGTAAATTTGTGAATTTTGCGAAAACGGAAAATTTTTGGAAGGAAAAAAAAGTGAGCACCCATGCCATGAATATTTGGAATAAGTGAAAAGTGGAACGGAGTGAATCGGTTGAAGTATGTGGAAGTAGTTAATCGGCGAAAAAGTGAGCGGAATAAGTTGAATAATAATAATAATAACTAGAATTGCAATTTCGGAAGAAATTGCGTGTGAAGGCGAAGGCAGATGTTAAGTTACAAACGTTAAGCGTTAAAAATGATGAGCGGGAAGAATACAAAGGGAAAATAGATAATTGTGAAATAAATGGGAAAATGTTACAAATACATGTTACAAAAA
Source organism: Syngnathus typhle (assembly GCF_033458585.1). Lineage (NCBI taxonomy): Eukaryota > Metazoa > Chordata > Actinopteri > Syngnathiformes > Syngnathidae > Syngnathus > Syngnathus typhle. Next base: position 631,788 of record NC_083742.1, read on the forward strand.
GGTACAAATGATAAGCGTTAAAAATGAAACGTTACAAATGTTACAAAAAAGGTACAAATGATAAGGGGGAAGAATAAAGAGTAAAATACTTTTTGACGCCCAAAGTGGGAATCGAACCCACTACAGGAAACTGGCGCAGGTTGACATTGCCATTGTGTTTCCAACTGAGCTAATCAGGTTCCTACCTCAGTAACTGTTGAATTTGGTTAATGTAATGAATGTGTTTGTTGAATGCGAATGCGTAATCAAAGTGGTGGAAATTGCTTAATGTAATGAATGTTGAATGCGAATGACAAAAGTTACAAATGATAACCGTTGAAAATGATAACCGGGAAGGATAAAGAGTAAAATAAATAATGACGCCCAATGTGGGAATCGAACTGACGCGGGTTTTGATACCACTCGGGAAAGATGCTCGTGTACTGGAATCACTTGTGTTTCCCACGAGCTAATTGAGTCCCTTTCTTTTATTGGTTGAATTTGGTTAATGTAATGAATGTGTTTGTTGAATGCGAATACGTAATCAAAGTGGTGGAAATTGCTTAATGTAATGAATGTTGAATGCGAATGTTAGTTACAAATGATAAGCGTTGAAAATGATAAGCGGGAAGAATAAAGAGTAGAATAATTAATGACGCCCAATGTGGGAATCGAACCCACTACAGGAAACTGGCTCGGGTTGACATTGCCATTAAGAATGAATGGGGAAATAAAAGGCACAAATTTGCTAATTACTTAAAAACGGTAAATGTTATGAACGCGAAAAATACTGGCAAGCGTGCCATGAATTTTTGGAACGTGTGAAAGTTTGAACGAGGTGAATGGGTTGAAGCATGTGGGAGTAGTTAGATGTCAAAAAAGTGGGAGGAATAAGTTGTTTAATAATAAAGTACAATATCAATGTGTGAAGGCCTTCGCCTTCACACAATAACTAGAATTGCAATTTCGGAAGAAATTGCGTGTGAAGGCGAAGGCAGATGTTAAGTTACAAACGTTAAGCGTTAAAAATGATGAGCGGGAAGAATACAAAGGGAAAATAGATAATTGTGAAATAAATGGGAAAATGTTACAAATACATGTTACAAAAAGGTACAAATGATAAGCGTTAAAAATGAAACGTTACAAATGTTACAAAAAAGGTACAAATGATAAGCGTTGAAAATGATAAGGGGGAAGAATAAAGAGTAAAATAATTTATGACTCCCAATGTGGGAATCGAACCCACTACAGGAAACTGGCTCGGGTTGACATTTCCATTGTGTTTCCGACTGAGCTAATGAGGATCCTTCCTTCTTGCTGGTTGAATTTGGTTAATGTAATGAATGTGTTTGTTGAATGCGAATGCGTAATCAAAGTGGTGGAAATTGCTTAATGTAATGAATGTTGAATGCGAATGACAAAAGTTACAAATGATAACCGTTGAAAATGATAACCGGGAAGGATAAAGAGTAAAATAAATAATGACGCCCAATGTGGGAATCGAACTGACGCGGGTTTTGATACCACTCGGGAATGATGCTCGTGTACTGGAATCACTTGTGTTTCCCACGAGCTAATTGAGTCCCTTACTATGTCGTGGTTGCAATTGGTTAATGTAATGAATGTGTTTGTTGAATGCGAATACGTAATCAAAGTGGTGGAAATTGCTTAATGTAATGAATGTTGAATGCGAATGTTAGTTACAAATGATAAGCGTTGAAAATGATAAGCGGGAAGAATAAAGAGTAAAATAATTAATGACGCCCAATGTGGGAATCGAACCCACTACAGGAAACTGGCTCGGGTTGACATTGCCATTAAGAATGAATGGGGAAATAAAAGGCACAAATTTGCTAATTACTTAAAAACGGTAAATGTTATGAACGCGAAAAATACTGGCAAGCGTGCCATGAATTTTTGGAACGTGTGAAAGGTTGAACGAGGTGAATCGGTTGAAGCATGTGGGAGTAGTTAGATGTCAAAAAAGTGGGAGGAATAAGTTGTTTAATAATAAAGTACAATATCAATGTGTGAAGGCCTTCGCCTTCACACAATAAAGGACAGGAATAACAATAGTGTGAAGGTCTTCACCTTCACACTAATAATAATAATAATAAAGGACAGGAATAACAATAGTGTGAAGGTCTTCACCTTCACACTAACTAGAATTGCAATTTCGGAAGAAATTGCGTGTGAAGGCGAAGGCAGATGTTAATTTACAAACGTTAAGCGTTAAAAATGATAAGCGGGAAGAATGAAAAGGGAAAATAAATTATTGTGAAATAAATGGGAAAATGTTACAAATACATGTTACAAAAAGGTACAAATGATAAGCGTTAAAAATGAAATGTTACAAATGTTACAAAAAAGGTACAAATGATAAGCGTTGAAAATGATAAGGGGAAGGATAAAGAGTAAAATATATAATGACGCCCAATGTGGGAATCGAACTGACGCGGGATTTGATACCACTCGGGAAAGATGCTCGTGTACTGGAATCACTTGTGTTTCCCACGAGCTAATTGTGTCCCTGTCTACATACTGGTTGAATTTGGTTAATGTAATGAATGTGTTTGTTGAATGCGAATACGTAATCAAAGTGGTGGAAATTGCTTAATGTAATGAATGTTGAATGCGAATGTTAGTTACAAATGATAAGCGTTAAAAATGATAAGCGGGAAGAATAAAGAGTAAAATAATTAATGACGCCCAATGTGGGAATCGAACCCACTACAGGAAACTGGCTCGGGTTGACATTGCCATTAAGAATGAATGGGGAAGTAAAAGGCACAAATTTGCTAATTACTTAAAAACGGTAAATGTTATGAATGAGAAAAAAAGTGGCAAGCTTGCCATGAATTTTTGGAACGTGTGAAAGTTTGAACGAGGTGAATCGGTTGAAGCATGTGGGAGTAGTTAGATGTCAAAAAAGTGGGAGGAATAAGTTGTTTAATAAAAAAAATAATAATAAAGTAGAATAACAATGTGTGAAGGCCTTCGCCTTCACACAATAATAAAGGACAGGAATAACAATAGTGTGAAGGTCTTCACCTTCACACTAATAATGACGCCCAATGTGGGAATCGAACCGACGCGGGTTTTGATACCACTCGGGAAAGCCTCTCGTGTTCTGGAATCACTTGTGTTTCCCACGAGCTAATTGGGTCCCTTTCTTAACAGTGGTTGAATTTGGTTAATGTAATGAATGTGTTTGTTGAATGCGAATACGTAATCAAAGTGGTGGAAATTGCTTAATGTAATGAATGTTGAATGCGAATGTTAGTTACAAATGATAAGCGTTGAAAATGATAAGCGGGAAGAATAAAGAGTAAAATAATTAATGACGCCCAATGTGGGAATCGAACCCACTACAGGAAACTGGCTCGGGTTGACATTGCCATTAAGAATGAATGGGAAAATAAAAGGCACAAATTTGCTAATTACTTGAAAACGGTAAATGTTATGAACGAGAAAAAAGGTGGCAAGCTTGCCATGAATTTTTGGAACGTGTGAAAGTTTGAACGAGGTGAATCGGTTGAAGCATGTGGGAGTAGTTGGATGTTAAAAAAGTGGGAGGAATAAGTTGTTTAATAAAAATAATAATAAAGTAGAATAACAATGTGTGAAGGCCTTCGCCTTCACACAATAAAGTAGAATATCAATGTGTGAAGGCCTTCGCCTTCACACAATAATAAAGGACAGGAATAACAATAGTGTGAAGGTCTTCACCTTCACACTAATAAAGGACAGGAATAACAATAGTGTGAAGGTCTTCACCTTCACACTAATAATAATAAAGGACAGGAATAACAATAGTGTGAAGGTCTTCACCTTCACACTAATAATAAAGGACAGGAATAACAATAGTGTGAAGGTCTTCACCTTCACACTAATAACAATGTGTGAAGGCCTTCGCCTTCACACAAATATCAATGTGTGAAGGCCTTCGCCTTCACACAATGAAGGACAGGAATAACAATAGTGTGAAGGTCTTCGCCTTCACACAATAAAGGACAGGAATAACAATAGTGTGAAGGTCTTCACCTTCACACTAATAAAGGACAGGAATAACAATAGTGTGAAGGTCTTCACCTTCACACTAATAAAGGACAGGAATAACAATAGTGTGAAGGTCTTCACCTTCACACTAATAAAGGCCAGGAATAACAATAGTGTGAAGGTCTTCACCTTCACACTAATAATAAAGGACAGGAATAACAATAGTGTGAAGGCCTTCACCTTCACACTAATAAAGTACAGGAATAACAATAGTGTGAAGGTCTTCACCTTCACACTAATAAAGGCCAGGAATAACAATAGTGTGAAGGTCTTCACCTTCACACTAATAATAAAGTACAGGAATAACAATAGTGTGAAGGTCTTCACCTTCACACTAATAATAAAGGACAGGAATAACAATAGTGTGAAGGTCTTCACCTTCACACTAATAATTCACTAAAAAACTGCTATCAGTGATTCTCATAAAATACGAGACTGTTATTATGAATAACAGTCTCCATCACTTCAGTGCCTGCAGGTCAGATTAATGAAAGATCTGATGAGATCAAATCAAACGGCAAACATTCTGACCAAATACATCATCTTGAAGAACCGGTGAACGCATACATCCAAATAAAGTAATCAAAACGGCAACACGGTGAGGGGTATCTGAAAATCAGAGCAGAGTTTTAACTCACAAACACCTGGTAACAGAGGTGAGGAAGCGAGAAACACTTCCTTAAAGTAAGCCTTAAGAACTTTACAGGTTAAGATTAGTCACAAACAGGTGGTGCATCAATGTCCTTGAGCATCCTGCATTGTTTGAAAATGAGAATGGTCGCTAGTTTCAATCCCTGCTATGTGTACAAATCATATTCAAAATGCCTCCCTTTCATTTTCAGTGGGAACAGTGTTGTTGGTCTCCCCTTTTTGCTAGTGCGTCATAGTCTGGAGTAAAAAATTTTGTGGCAATTCTTAGGAGAGATCCGAGGTGTTGGTCCGTTTACCTCGATCTGTGACGGGTTGATGTTGACGTTCATGTGGCTGAACGTCACGTCGCGTACGTCGAGCCAAATTGGCCACTCTCTTTTAAACGCTCGGCACTGTGTCCACCTTGCTTTTCCTTGGGCGACTCATTTTAATGGAAGGATTCCAGGGGAAGGTTTGTGGGTGGCTTTAGCGCAAAACTGCATCTGAAAGCTCAGCGCGCGAATTACAAGAATGCTGTCGTCACAGCCCACGCTCTAAATTCGGGACTGATACAAATAGAGCGCGAGTGCGCCATGTCCGTACTACTGAGTACGTACACGCACTTGTGAGTGTGCACCGAGCTTTCTGACACGGCTTCCGGTCGTAAATGCGCAGGCGAGCGCTTCCCCATCTACTGGGGAAACGCAGTCATTGCAGGCAAAATGACCAAAAAGAAATATTTAATAATACAATTTGTTCAGGGTTGGCGGGCCGGATTAAACGGTCCCGTGGGCCGGATGTGGCCCGCGGGCCGTAGTTTGCCCACCCCTGGTCTAAGGGTATCAGCAAGCTCCTGTAAAGTCTGAGGAGCAACCTGGCGGCGTCTGATGGACCAAAACATTATGTCCCAGAGGTGTTCTATCGGGTTTAGATCAGGTGATCGTGAGGGCCGTTCAATTCTGTCAATCTCTTCATCCTCCAGATACTGTCTGCATAGTCTTGCCACATAAAGCCAGGCATTGTTATGGATAAGGAGGAACGCAGGACCTACTGCACCAGCATAGGGTCTGACCATGGGTGCAAGGATTTCATCCCGTTACCTAATGGCAGTCAGACTGCCGTTCTCTAGCCTGTAGAGGTCTGTTCGTCCCTCCATGGAAATGCCTCTCCAGACCATCACTGACCCACCACCGAACCGGTCATGCTGAATGATGTTGCAGGCAGCATACCGCTCTCTTGGCTTCTCCAGACCCTCTCTCGTCTATCACAGGTGATCAGGGTAAACCTGCTCTCATCTGTGAAAAGCACAGGACGCCAGTGGCAGACTCAGTGGCCTAGTTGTAGAGTGTCCGCCCTGAGACTGGAAGGTTGTGGGTTCAAACCCCGGCCGGGTCATACCAAAAACTAGAAAAATGGGACCCGTTGCCTCCCTGCTTGGCAATCAGCATTAAGGGTTGGAATTGGGGGGTTAGATCACCAACTGATTCCCGAGCGCGGCACCGCTGCTGCTCACTGCTCCCCTCTCCCCCAGGGGATGGATTAAAATCACATGGGGATGGGGTAAATGCAGAGGACAAATTTCACCACACCCAGATGTGTGTGTGACGATCATTGGGACTTTAACTTTTAACTTTAACTTGCCAATTCTGGTGTTCTATAGCAAATGCCAATCGAGCTCCACGGTGCTGAGCAATGAGCACTGGGCAGACTACAGGACGTCGTGCCCTGTGGCCACCCTCGTGAAGTCTGTTTCTGACTGTTTGGGCAGAGACATTCACACCAGTAGTCTGCTGGAGGTCATTCTGTAGGTCTCAGGCAGTGCTCAACCTGTTCTTCCTTACACAAAGTAGCAGATATCGGTCCTGCTAATGAGGACCGTCTACGGCCCTATCCAGCTCTCCTAGAGTAACTGCCTGTCTCCTGGAATCTCCTCCATGCTCTGGAGATTGTCCTGGAAGACACATCAAATCTTCTTGCTACAGTACGCATGGGTGCCATCCTGGAGGGGTTGGACAATCTGCACAACTTCAGGAGGGTTAAGAAATCACCTCATGCTCCCAGTCGTAATGACTCTAGCTAAAGCCAACACTTGTGGAAAAACTGTTAAAAAAGATCAAGAGGGAAGAACTTGAAATGGCCTCCACCTGCAAAAGCAGTCCTGTTTTGGGGACCATCTGGTTGTTGCCCCTCTAGCGCACCTGTTGTTAATTCCATAAACACCAATGCAGCTGAAACTGATGAACAACCCCTTCTGCCACGTACCAGACCAAAACCTTATCAGAAAAGTCTAATTGAATTCATGCCATACCCTGATAAAAAAACGTTCCTTTAATTTTTTTGAGCAGTGTATGTACATATGTAGTGGTTTTTGTCATCTGTCTTTAACGTCGTGTTTCTAGAGATGAACAAAACAGCTTTCAAGAGAGACTCAACGGAGACAACGAAAAAACCGTTCTCCAGCCTTATGGCAGGGTGGCGCTAGTGATCCCAGGATGCTTCATGCGCCCACCTGTAGAATAAGTGGTCTCCAGTTCAAATTTACAGTGAACAACTCAGGAGCAGTCGTCCAGTTATTTCATTTTACAGTCGTTTTTTTTTTTTTTTTTTTTACATTTCTTTTTACAATGGAGGATAACATATGCTAACTCAAACAATTTTCAACTGGATTTTCGGTCGAAGCAAGATGTCATCAGTAAAGGAAGACCAACTCCGGAGTTAAAAGATTTGATTCGGACAACGGGACTTCGGAGCATGTCTTTTCAAACGCACGATCGAAAACAAGTTTTTGATTCCATGTGCTTTATTGAGTGTTTTGATGTGTGAAGGCTGCTGATACGGGATTTTATTTAAAATAGTTCAAATTATATAATGAATAACCTACTCTAGAGCAGCGTTCCGCAACCTTTTTTGTGACACCGTCAGGTGTCGGACAAATTTTACCGGGGGGAGGGGGGTTGACGTCAGTCCCTCCGTTGTCCGCTCCCCCCATATATAAGAAAAATAATTTTCTCAATGGATTGACACGATTCACAAAATTACAAAACATGGAAATCGGCAAAAAATTCTCATCCCTGCAAATGTATCTGAAATTATTTGCATTGCCCCCTTAAATATTAGGTTACGGATACACTGGTCTGGCCATCTTCAGACAAATTGGAGTGAACTGACCCTAAAATAAATGACAAGATCCTGCACCCCTGCAACACTTAAGTATAAACTTTAGAATAAAGAGTAATCGATTTAGTAGTGGTACATACTTCTTGATAATTGACTTACTAGTCACTACCTCCATCCTCCAAGAGCGCATTAATTGGCACAGAAGTGGTAAATAACGTTATTTTAAATTGTAATAAAAACGACAGCGTTTTGTATAAAAAGAATGAATGAGAATTCCTTGTATTAGTCATTATACATATATAACGAGATTGTAGCTGCCTAACAGTGCAAAATAAAACAAAGAAATCTTGTAAGAGCAACGTCGCTAATCTCAATGGACGATCTCGATTAAAACACGCTTCATCAATATACTTGCTTTTACAACCTAAACTGAATAGAACACTTACTGAAGAGCCCAGAAAGGAAAATTGGGAACTTTGCTTGACCTGCTCACATTCCAGGATATTGTTGAGGCCGACATATGTTTATATGTCGGCAGTTTTGCTAGTCAACAGCGACGACCAGGTAATTTAAAATAGCAGATGCAGACGTTTTAGTAAGTAAATATCACAGATAGTCACACTTACATGTTGGGGTTCCTCTTCAATGCATTACTAATGTCTTTAACTACTCGTTGTACCAAGACATCCAACTCTGACCGCGACTCCGCCATTTTGGGTCACCATATGACGCCGTGGACCGGGCCAGTGTTTCCGGGTGAAAAGTTAGCTCATGTCTCTTATGCTGCATTCCCATGAAAAAAATCAGTCGCAATCATACAGGGATGACAATGGCAAATGTGAAAAATGTGCGTGCGTGCGTGCGTGCGTGCGTGTGCGTGTGTGGATGTATGTATATATATACTATTACTATATACTATATATACTATTACTCCACATCTTTGTTTTCTTGCTCAACGACGGATATATATATATATATATTGATTAATAATAAATAATAATAAAAACAACTATTGTAGCAATTATGAACAAAAAACTGCAACAATGTCTGATCTGCTTTACAGCAACAGACCCAACACCCTATCGTCCTCCACAATACAGAATACAGACAACACAATACACGAGCACAACAGCACAAAAACACTCACAAATCACACAACATAAAAGAAGACCCCGGATTCACCCTCGGACGTTTGAACACAAAAGACAGAAAACTTCTGATTCCTCCTCGGAAGTTTTAACACATTAGAAAGAAAACTCTGGATCCCTCCTCGGCAGTTTTAACACACACACACACACAAAAAAAAAAAAAGAGCTAGATGAAGTGCCTGGGGAGAGGGAAGTCTGGGAGTCCCTCCTGAAGCTGCTGCCCCCGCGACCCGACCCCGGATAAGCGGAAGAAGATGGATGGATGGATGGATGGATGGATGGATGGATGGATGGATGGATGGATGGATGGATGGATGGATGGATGGATGGATGGATGGATGGATGGATGGATGGATGGATGGATGGATGGATGGATGGATGGATGGATGGAAGACAGAAAACTTCGGATTCCTCCTCGGAAGTTTTAACACATTAGAAAGAAAACTCCGGATTCCTCCTCGGAAGTTCTCACAAAAGACAGAAAACTCCGGATTACCCCTCTGAAGTTTTAACACATTAGAAAGAAAACTCCGGATTACCCCTCGGAAGTTTTGACGCATTAAAAAGAAAACTCCGGATTCCCCCTCGGAAGTTTTAACACATTAAAAAGAAAATTCCGGATTCCCCCTCGGCAGTTTTAACACACAAAAAAGAAAACCATAAAGAAACAACCACCTCCACATAAATCATTGAAGTATCAAATTTGGGGTCGGGAAAAACAACTTCTCTACGATGCGGAGGGACCACAGTTTATGAGGGAAAAAGCCTTCTTACCTCCTAAAGGTGGGGCCCCGGGCCTCCACACCGCAGAAGAAGCTCTCTTAAAACCGATCTACCAATTTGTAATGATCAGGCACGCTCAAACATGGCGAATAAAAATTCCTGAATCTTGAATCTTGACACCTCGCGGTACCCCAATCGCATCAATGTAAGTGGGGTTATCAGTACCCTGCCAGCGTAAATCACGTTTGTATATTGTAAGCCAATCAAAGTCAAAGTCATCTTTATTGTCAATCTCTTCACATGTCAAGACACACAAAGAAACCGAAATTACGTTTTCTCTATCCCACGGTGACGAGACATATTACACGATAGACATACAAGTAAACAACACAATATAAAAACAAGTAGGCACAAAAAATAAATAATAAGAGTGATGAATAAATAATAAATAAACAGACAACACAATAAATAAGAGGAGCAAAATCACTCGCGCAATCTGTAGGAACAACACTGTTAGCTCCATCAATGAGCTCTTCAGTAGTCATCGGGTACACGGAGGCGGGCAGTATAAGAGAGACCAGGGCGCACAGGCCCTTTACACCGGCAGGCAAGCGATCAAAAAGACAATCATCATCACACCACCACCACACGTCACTCCTAGAGACTGGTCTAAACGTCGGGCTTACCTTAGTGCTACTTTGTTCCACGCCCCGTACAATTAACACATGTGAAATTGCCAGGAGCCGTCTTACTAAAAACGAAATCATTCCTTGTAGCTACTGTGAGGGGGTAATATTTATCATACATAGCACAAACAGGAGACGGGTTGGTAGAATTCATGACATCAACTAAGGAGGCAATCGTAATCGGAGCAGGTACTAATCTTAACAAAGGCCTGGGACCCAAACACACCACACATTCCGTTTTATCCGCAAGCAACCAATTATTATTGTCCTTGGCGATGCCGGTCGTTACCTTAAACCAGTCATCTGTTGACAGCTCCGAATTGTGTATATCTATTATCACAGAGGAAGCCGACCTAGGGCCCATGGTCAATCCTGGTTGCCTGGCCAGCAAATTCGGTAACATTAGGGCATAGTGAGAGAAAAACGAACGGGTCTGTATTCCAATATTTAACACAAAATCCTAGCCTAGAACACAAGGGGCTCGGACGTTTGTGCAAGGATGGTGGTGAAGGAATAGGGTAAAAAACAAAACAAAAAAAAACGCCTAGCCACAATAACAGACACGTTGCCCGCATGCGAGAAAGGTCGACGTGGCTATTAATACCTCCCTCCGGATAATAACTGGATGCTTGAAACCTACTCCTGTGTCCCTCTTGCCAGTCCTCGCTGGAATAGCACCGGCCGGCCTCCGACGGGAGGCTGCCACCCTCGCCCTGGCCAGGAAGGCACAAAAATACGACTGGCACATCTTGCACAACACCACAATAACACCAGCACCTCCAAGCAGACTCAAGTCCCGCCACCCCTACAACAAGGCAGCACAAGAGATGCTCAACTCCACCTCTGAGGACATCTCCAGAGATGCATGGTTGGCAGCAGCTTGGAAGCAGGAGTGGGAGTCGGCCGGACCCTCCCGAGGCCACCGCTACATTTGGGACCCAGGAGATGGCGCCATCGGAGGAGCTGACCTACCACGCCGGCAATGGACCATGCTGAACCGCCTACGGACTGGGGTCGGTCGCTTTGGGTCATCAATGAAGACGTGGGGCTTGGCGGACAGTGCGGCATGCAAGTGTGGTGACCCTGAGCAGACCGCCGACCATATAATCAACATCTGCCCCTTATATGGACCACCATCGGAAGCCAGCCTCTTCGACCTAGGACCAGAGATGCGGGCATGGCTACGCGACACCGAGTTGGACATTTGACGTTACACGAAAGAAGAAGAACAGATACGTTCACATCTCTTTGGATAAAGTATATAAGCAGACAAGTACCGTTTTTTTCCGTGTATAGTGCGCAAAATTCAACTAATTTATTGTCCTAAAATCTGGGGTGCGCATTATACATGGGTACAAAAAAATTTTTTTTTTTTTTTTTTTTTAATTTTTTTTTTTAAGTCCCAATGATCGTCACACACGCAGGGAGGCAATGGGTCCCATTTTTATAGTCTTTGGTATGGTCTTAACTAGGCTGGATGTATTTTTTTTTGTTGGCATTGATTTCTCCGACTGCCCGTAAACGCACCACCGCGCTCCGTGCGCGCACGGGACAGCAAACGAGCAGGTGATCGAACAAGCGTCTGATACGAGAGCATTGCGGTCGCATGGAGCGTGTTTGAAGTGAACAGCAGAGAAGAAAGGAACAAGGCAAAGTGTTGTGAAATACGTAAAATGCACAGAACGGATGCGCAAGACACGTCAGCTATATAAAGAGCGAGAGTTGTTTTCTTCCTATTAGTTTCAATTCACAGTTTAATTAGCAGTTTCAATCAGCAAATAACAAAATGCGTACCGTTTTTTTCCGTGTATAGTGCGCAATATTTTACTAATTTATTGTCCTAAAATCTGGGGTGCGTATTATACATGGGTACAAAGAAAAAAAAATTTTTTTTTTTTTTTTTTAAATTTTTTTTTTTTTTTTTTTTAAATAAAGTCATGGTACAACAAAACCAACAACAGGACTGACCGACAAAGTCGTGGAACAAAAAGACAGGGTGACATTACCAAAGACAGGAACAGAATGACAGTAACACATGCAATGATCCAACGGTGAGCGAGGGGCAGACAGGACTTAAATACAAAACACGTTACATCGATTGAGGTGACACAGGAAGAGCGGGGTGACACGAACAGAAACTATGGCAACCTAGACACATAGCAAAACTGGGGACGAGACATGACAAATCTCCCCCGAAATAAAACTCACCTTTCTTCTTGTTTGTTGTCAATCGCGCATCGCATTCAGCCATCCTGCCCAACACACTTAGTAAAATTCATAATTGACGACACATCGTTTGATGCGATGGTGCAATCCTCGATGGTGTGTTATTGTCAAATATTGTTTGTTTTTTAATCTCCATCGCGGACCGGACGTCATACGGAGGCCGCCATTACAGATGCGCAGAACGGTTGCGCAAGACACGTCAGCTATATAAAGAGCGAGAGTTCAGTTCTCCACCTATTAGTTTCAATTCACAGTTTAATTAGCAGTTTCAATCAGCAAATAACAAAATGCGTATTACAGGTAATATTTTATTTCACAACACTTTGCCTTGTTCCTTTCGTCTCTGCTGTTCATTTCAAACACGCTCCATACGACCGCAATGCTCTTGTATCAGACGCTCGCTCGATCACCTGCTAGTTTGCCGTCTGTCACAATGTACCCTACACAAATCCGAAACATTTGTTGCGGCTCCGAGTCACGACGAGGGGCAAGTTTTGGTTTCCAAGGGTGTTTTTATTCCTCTTCAACGTCTCTCCCATACAGAGCCGCCGTGTGCGCACGGAGCGCGGTGGTGCGTTTAGGGGCAGTCGGAGAAATCAACGCCAACAAAAAAAATGACATCCAGCCTAGTTAAGACCATACCAAAGACTTTAAAAATGGGACCCATTGCCTCCCTGCGTGTGTGACGATCTTTGGGACTTAAAAAAAAAAAAAAAAAATTAAAAAAAATTCATAAAAATTGGGTGCGTATTATACATGGGTACAAGCTTTTTTCCAGCATCAGCATGCCATTGTTAGGGGTGCGTACTATACATGGGGGCGCACTATACACGGAAAAAAACGGTATTACAGGTAATATTTTATTTCACAACACTTTGCCTTGTTCCTTTGGTCTCTGCTGTTCATCCTAAAACACAAAGGCGCTCTTTAAGCAATGCGACAGTGAGCGCCCGGCGCGCTGCGGTTGCGCGACCGCACCAAATTAAGCTCCCTGTGCAGTGCGCTCTGAGGTCCACTTAAATTTTAGAAAGTACATCAGGACTTTAAAAATATCTTCTAAATTTCAGCGACGGCTCTGTCACAATAATCGACCAGCGCGGTGCAGTTGGGCGGTCGGCGGCGCGCTACGGTTGAGCGTTCTCTCTCGCACTCTCTCTCTCGCTCTCTCTCGCTCTCGCACACACGCGCACACACGCACACGCGCACACACGCAAACCGGATATCATTACAGGCCGCCATTACAGATGCGCAGAACGGATGCGCAAGACACGTCAGCTATATAAAGAGCGAGAGTTCAGTTCTCTACCTAAATCCGTATTACAGGTAATATTTTATTTCACAACACTTTGCCTTGTTCCTTTCTTGTCTGCTGTTCACTTCAAACACGCTCCATGCGACCGCAATGCTCTCGTATCAGACGCTTGCTCGATCACCTGCTTGTTTGCTGTCCCGTGCGCGCACGGAGCGCGGTGGTGCGTTTACGGGCAGTCGGAGAAATCAACGCCAACAAAAAAAATTACATCCAGCCTAGTTAAGACCATACCAAAGACTATAAAAATGGGACCCATTGCCTACCTGCGTGTGTGACGATCATTGGGACTTGAAAAAAAAAAAAAAAAATTTCATAAAAATTGGGTGCGTATTATACATGGGTACTGGCTTTTTTCCAGCATCAGCATGCCATTTTTAGGGTGCGTATTATACATGGGGGCGCACTATACACGGAAAAAAACGGTATATTCACGTAGTCAACCAATAAAGAAGACATAACTAGACATTCTTTGATATAAGATAATAACAGCGGTTGCTACAACTTCACGTTTCAATATGTATTTCTGTGAAATAAAAAATGTTTTTTGATATATTGCCTAAATAGCTTAATGACCCTTAAGGAACTGTGTAATAATAACAATAATAATAATAATAAACTTTATTTGTATAGCACCTTTCATACAAGAAATGCAGCTCAAAGCGCTTTACAACATCCATCCATCCATCCATTTTCTGAACCGCTTAGTCCCCACGGGGGTCGCGGGCGTGCTGGAGCCTATCTCAGCTGTCACCGGGCAGTAGGCGGGGGACACCCTGAACCGGTTGCCAGCCAATCGCAGGGCACACAGAGACAAACAACCATCCGCACTCGCACTCACACCTAGGGACAATTTGGAGTCTTCAATCAGCCTACCAAGCATGTTTTTGGGATGTGGGAGGAAACCGGAGTGCCCGGAAAAAACCCACGCGGGCCCGGGGAGAACATGCAAACTCCACACAGGGAGGGCCGGAGGTGGAATTGAACCCGCACCCTCCTGACTGTGTGCTACCCAGTGCGCCACCGAGCCGCCTGCGCTTTGTAACAATGAAAGAAAAACATGAATACATAAAAACAAAACAATGTATGCATACACAATTAATAAAGTGAGTTTAAAATAGGACCACGCTTTAATAAAATAAAGAATATATCTTTAAGAAAAGGTAAAAAATAAAATAAAGATAAAATTAGGCTTAAAATGAAATTTACAAAACATAATTACCGTATTTTCCGCACTATTAGGCGCACTTAAAAACTTACATTTTACTAAAAAAACACAGTGCGCCTTATAATGCAGAGTGCCTTATATATGATTCAATTGATGAATTTGTTGATCCATACTGGTTGTACACAGTGCTCTGCCAAAATGTTTCAGTACGTTTTAGTACCACTAGTAAATTACTAAGTCGCATCGCTTCCCAACATTACGGCAGGTCATTTTATAGGAGATCGTTTGAGAAACGCGATTGTTTACAGAGGGCTCGTTGGATATTGGCTAGTGGATGCATACCGCAACCCTAGTCAACCTCAGTTTGTTGCAGTATAGCTTCTATTTTATGCGCCTTATAATCCGGTGCGCCTTGTATATGGACAAAGTATTAAAATGGGCCGTTCATTGAAGGTGCGCCTTATAATCTGGTGCGCCTAATGGTGCGGAAAATACGGTAGTTAAATGCTCGGGTAAAGAAATGAGTTTTAAGTTTTGTTTTGAAAATATCTAGCAACCTGGCCTCCCTGATACCTATTGGCAGTGTGTCCCATAGTTTGGGGGCGTAATTAACAAAGGCTGCATCACCGATCTTCTTTCTGCTGTTGCTGGGAGCCTCCAATAAACCAGCAGCAAGGTTCTTGGTGGTATGTAGCTAACAAGAGAGTGTGCAATGTAGCTTGGTCCCTGCCCGTTGAGGGCTTTGTATATAAGGAGAAGGACTTTAAAATCAATTCTAAATGTTACAGGGAGCCAGTGCAGAGCAGCTAGAACTGGTCTAATGTGCTCTCTCTTCTTGGTCCTGGTTAATAGGCGAGCTGCAGCGTTTTGGATGAGCTGAAGTCTATCAGTGTTTTTTTTTCGGGAGACCAGTAAAGAGTGCATTACAGTAGTCAAGCCGGCTTGAAATCAAGTCAAGTCAAGTCACAAGTTCACATAGACAGAAATTGACAATTATTCTCAAAGCATCCCCTGGTCTTAAGCTCCCAAAAGGGCAAGGAAAAACTTAGACACCCCTACTGGGAGAAAATGAGAAACCTTGAGAAGGGACCACAGATAGAAGGATCCCCCTTTCAGGATCACCAGGTTGAAATGGATGCAGAGAGGGCACAAATGATACAACATGAAAATCAATGAAATAAAAAGTAGATGTCCATGTCAGAGCAGAGGGCTGCCGAAGGAGCCCTCAATTGTCCTGGCAGTGTCTTCGAGGAGGTTGAGCTGCAGTTCCCCCATCCTGAATTGGCCCATGACAGGCCATGTCATAGAAATGTGTCTTTAAACGTGTCTTAAATGTTTCTACTGAGGTAGCAGTCCTAATATCCATTGGTAGGGCATTCCAAAGCTCTGGAGCCCGAATAGAAAATGCTCTAGAGCCTGCAGAGATTTTCTTGGCCCTCGGTGTCGCTAAAAGGGTAGCGTTTTGCGAACGAAGGTTACGAGACGGAACATAAGGAACAACTAGGTCGACGAGATATGAAGGCGCTAAGCCATGCAGTGATTTATAGGTTTATAGAAGAACCTTGAAGTCACATCTTAAATGGACCGGGAGCCAATGTAAGTTGGCTAGTATTGGGGCAATGTGATCAAATTTTCTTTTGTCCGAGAGAGCAGCCTTGCAGCAGCATTTTGTACTAACTGTAGACTTTTGATGCGGGACTTAGGAAGACCCGAGAATAGTACATTACAGTAGTCCAAGCGCAACGTCACGAACGCATGTATAATAGTTTCCGCATCACCGGTCGAGAGGATCGGACGAATCTTTGCAATATTACGAAGGTGAAAAAAACGCAATTCTGGTTATATTCTTAATGTGCTTTTGAAAGGAGAGAGTTTGGTCAAATATTACCCCGAGATTAGTTACAGTATCGCTTTGAGTGATAGTACGGTTATCTATAGTTATAGCGATTTCCTTGAATAAGTGTTGACAACGAGTTGGACCAATTATCAACATCTCAGTTTTATCTGGGTTAAGACGAAGGAAGTTGAGAGACATCCATTGCTTGATCTCCGCAAGGCACGGCTCAAGATTACAACAATCCCGCGGATCTGTCATCCATAACGGCATATATAATTGGGTGTCATCCGCATAGCATTGAAAACTAATATCATATTTACGTATTATGTCCCTAAGTGGAATCATATAAATATTAAAAGGAATTGGTCCGAGAACCGATCCCTGTGGGACACCACACGTAACATTATAGAGCTCCGAGGACGCATTGCCATGGACCACTCGGTGCGTCCTGTTTGATAGGAATCGAACCAGCCTAGTGCTGACCCTGAAATACCAACACAACTTTTAAGACGCCCTAATAAAATATCAAAGTCTACAGTGTCGAAGGCAGCACTCAGATCGAGTAGTAACAGTACAGACAAAGTGTTTGAATCCATAGTTATGAGGAGATCGTTAGTCACTTTAGCAAGTGCTGTCTCAGTGGAATGATTAGCTCTAAAACCAGACTGAAAAGTGTCATATCGATTATTGGCGACCATGTAATCGATAAGCTGCTGCGCTACTACTTTTTCAAGAAGTTTTGCTATGAATGGGAGGTTTGAAACTGGCCTATAATTACTGAGACAGTTCGGGTCAAGATTTGGTCGCTTAAGTAACGGTTTAATGATAGCGGTTTTAAAGGCTGTTGGCACTATCCCAGAGGAGACAGACAGATTGATTATATTTAAGACTGACGGTCCTAAAATTTGAAATAATTCTTTGAGTAGTTTGGCTGGAAGAGGGTCGAGTAAACATGTTGTTTGTTTAGCCGCACTAACCAATTGCGTAAGCCTTTCAAGAGACACGCTTTTAAAAGTTGAGAGGGTTGTTGCATGATCATCAGCGTTGGTAAACGGCGGGCTCGACCGAGCGATTGGAATGGTATTCTTGATCTCATCCCTAATGGATTCAATCTTTTGAGCAAAAAATTTCATGAACTCGTCAGCTGAGTGGAAGGAACTATCGGGGGTCGGCTGGCGCAGAGTCAGCTTTGCCACTGTATCAAATAGGTGTTTCGGATTGTTTTTATTGAGATTAATAACTTGCGAAAAATACTGAGTTTTTGCTAAAATAAGCGCATCTTTATATTTCAGGAGGCTATCCTGCCATGCCTGATGGAAAACCTCGTTTGGTTAGACGCCATCTGCGCTACATAATTGCTTAAGCGTACGCGTTTCATCTGTGAACCACGGAGTAGGCACTCTACGGCGAGTTTTCAGACGTAACGGCGCCACAGAGTCAATGGCATTTAACAATGTCGCATTGAATTCATTTGTAAGATTATCAATAGAGCCGGCGTATGTGAGAAATATAGCGGTTGCCGGCGACAGTATCTCAGATAGCGCAGTTGAAGTCATGGAGTTGAGATGACGGCTCCTATAATGCTGATTGCTCTCTTGTCTTTGACAAGGAACTAGAATTTCAAACTTTATTAAGTAATGATCAGACAAAACAGTAGTGTATGGCAGTACTGCTATATTTGAGGTTGCAAGTCCTCGAGATAATACCAGATCTATGGTATTTCCATTCTTATGCGTTGCTGCTTGTACGGCTTGCGTAAAACCAAACGTATCAGTTAAAGTCTGAAACGCCGAAGTAAGTGGCTCTGACGGTAAATTCATGTGGATGTTGAAATCGCCCATGATAATTATATTATCCGCATTGGTTACTAGATCAGCCACAAATTCTGAAAATTCATCCAGGAAGCCAGAGTAAGCCCCTGGTGGACGGTAAATAACAGCAAGATAAAATGACGGTAAAGCGGTGGATCGGACAGTGAGAACCTCAAATGTTTTAAATACGTTGATCGAACGAGGCCTAAAACTAAGCTCGGAATTCGAGATGAGGGCGACACCCCCACCCTTTTTTCGAGGACGCGCCACATGCGAGCTCACAAAATTTGGAGGCGAGGCCTCATTAAGCGGCATCAGTTCATTAGGTTTTAACCAGGTCTCGCAGAGACCAAAAACGTTTAGATTATGTTCTGTGATGAGATCATTAACTAGAATGGCTTTCGTATGAAGCGATCTAATATTCATAAAACCAAGTTTAAGTGTAATTGGTCGATCTGGGTGCGTATCTATCGAAGGATATTTATACGAGATGCGAGTAAGATTGTGTTCTCTAGGCCTGACATCACCTCTCAAATGTTTGTTAGCACGGTGGGATGATACGACCGTGGGAATCTGATAGTAAATATTTGTTACACGTGTAGAATTATCTGAAACCAGCACCGTTTCATCAGCAAAACCGACTAAAATTACTCCAGGATATTGTTTTCTTTCAGAAACGAGTTTATTTGCACTGAAACTATCTTTTCAAGTATCTTACTAATTAAAGGAAGGTTGGATATTGGCCTATAGCTGGTCAATACATTTCCATCTAGGTTGGGCTTCTTTAGTAAAGGTTTTACCACAGCTGTTTTAAAGGCATCTGGGAAGATGCCTGTTTGAAGGGATGTGTTTATAATGTTCAGGACATGACTTGAGACACTGTTGAATACCCGCTTAAAGAATGCTGTCGGTACAGGGTCAATACTTGAAGTGGAGGAGTTACACTCAGTGACAGTCTCGCAAAGCTCATTCAATGTAATACAGGTGAATTTTCCCATGGTTACACAATTTTTATAGGATTTACTGAGATTATCTATGTTTATATCGGCAACAATACTGGCTCTAATTGAAGTTATTTTACTAGTAAAGAATAATGCGAGTTCTTCACATTTTGATGCAGAGAACTGTGGGGGTGTGGGGCCAATGTTGAGTAGTTGATCAATAGTGGAGAATAATATTCTAGAGTTTTCAGTGTTCTCTGAAATAATCTTAGAAAAGTAATCCTTTCTTGCCAGACATATTATTTTATTATAAGCAGTCATGGCGTCTCTGTATATATCACGATGAACTGTGAGTCTAGTTTTCCTCCATTTTCTTTCAGCTGCCCGACAGACTCTCTTGGTTTGCCTAACATTGCTATTGTTTAACCATGGGGAGATTCTGTCAGTACTTTTCCTTTTAACCTTTAGCGGTGCAACAGTATTCAGTAGGGGTGTAACGATTCATCGATACACATCGATTAATCGATATAATCCTCTACGATTTATTGGCATCGATGCTAAACGTTTACGTTTCATATCGATTTATATCGCCGTGTTTGACTTCGGACATTAGACGCGACTTTATTTTTAAATCCAGTTCATTGTTGCTTGCTTCCTCTTTCCGGGAGCAGTGCGCGGCGTTGTGTTGTGAGCAGAGCAGGCACGTGAAAGGGAAGTCGACAACTAGTACGCGGCTCCTGGGCTGGTGCTATGGCTAGTGTCCAAAAAGACGAGGAAATTTGCTCCCCTTTAGGCTTCAAGTCATTCGTTTGGAAGCACTTTGGATTCCAAAGAAAAGATGGCTCAACGGACAAGACACGTGCAGTTTGTAAATCCTGCCATGCGGTGATCAAATATTCAGGGACCACAAATCTCGCCGCACATTTAAAGAAAAAACACGACATCAAAGTTCAGTGTTAAAGTAAGCACTTTGTATACTACAATACTCTTGTCATTTCCTAAATAAAGAGTTTGCAGTACCTTGTTGATTTTGCATATGAATCGTTATAAATCAGGATATTGTTCTATATTTTTTATTTAAAAAAAAAAAAAAAATCGATCGTAGAGCACTGTATCGTGATATATCGTGATTGAATCGCAGCAGGCTTTAAGATACCGGCAAATATCGTATCGTAGTTCTTTGTATCGATATATCGTATCGTGACAAAACCCGCGATTTAGACCCCTAGTATTCAGAGCAGATACCAAGATACCATTGTCATAGTTGTATGGCTCAAATTACCTCATAATATCAGAAAACTCTGCTTCAGCCTGCTCATCTAGGAATCTCTTTTGAACTAAAATTTCCCTTTTAGTCTGTGTTAAGGTTTTCTGTTATGTTAGGTTTTGGATTTTAGCTATTGATCTGACTCCAAATTATGATCAACATTTAACACATAAATTGCTATGTTCTAATCCACACACTGGCGCACCTAGAAATTTTGCGAGTTCGTTCTGTCAAAGAGAAGACCAGTATATCAATCAGACCGAATTTACCAATTGTTTATTCCTGACAAAGCAAGCTAATACAGGCCTGGGTTCCCCGGGCCCCTGACACAAAAACTGGTGTGTTCCTCGAGACCATTAAGGAACAACACATTCTTCCGGGTTGCCCAGTTATAAAGAAACACAATATGAATATTCAAACATGCAAAACAATGTGAGATGATTGGTTGATGACCGTCTCCTCCTCACTGGGTGCTTATGGGCAAGTGCCGATGTTCTGGTGGTTGGGTTTGTCTCGCGCCCGACCACAACGACGAGGTGTGATTCTCACTTTGATGGCTTGTACGTGTCTTGGTCTCGCCTGACCGATGCTTGCACCCTGTGTACACAACACTTAGGAAAAAACATCTTGGTGCAATTGTCTGCACACTTTCTCACTTTCCAGTTCATCAACTGCTTTGCATGAGCACAGCCACTACTGAAGATTAACTTGATGTGATTATATATATGTCTAATTAGCCTTTAAGAAAATATGTTTGCAAGCTGCCAAAATGACAAGAAGGCACAACAATAAATAATAAGAGTCAAGTCAAGTCAAGTCAAGTTTATTTGTATAGCCCTAAATCACAAGCAGTCTCAAAGGGCTTCACATAGACAGAAATTGACAATTATTCTCAAAGCATCCCCTGATCTTAAGCTCCCAAAAGGGCAAGGAAAAACTTAAAAACCCCTAGCAGGGGAAAATGAGAAACCTTGAGAAGGGACCACAGATGGAAGGATCCCCCTTTCAGGATCACCAGGTTGAAATGGATGCAGAGAGGGCACAAATGATACAACATGAAAATCAATTAAATAAAAAGTGGATGTCCATGTCATAGCAGAGGGCTGCCGAAGGAGCCCTCAATTGTCCTGGCAGTGTCTTCGAGGAGGTTGAGCTGCAGTTCCCCCATCCTGAATTGGCCCACGAGAATCCAGATAGCCGCTGTCAGCATGGGTGCCACCTAACCACCTCCCCGGCCGGGGAGGGGGGAGGGAGGGGGTGGAGAGGGAGAGAAAACAAACTCCAGCCGAATCGGCCACTACAGGTTAGTTAAAGGCCATGTCATAGAAATGTGTCTTTAAACGTGTCTTAAATGTTTCTACTGAGGTAGCAGTCCTAATATCCATTGGTAGGGCATTCCAAAGCTCTGGAGCCCGAATAGAAAATGCTCTAGAGCCTGCAGACATTTTCTTGGCCCTCGGTGTCGCTAAAAGGGTAGCGTTTTGCGAACGAAGGTTACGAGACGGAACATAAGGAACAACTAGGTCGACGAGATATGAAGGCGCTAAGCCATGCAGCGATTTATAGGTTAATAGAAGAACCTTGAAGTCACATCTTAAATGGACCGGGAGCCAATGTAAGTTGGCTAGTATTGGGGTAATGTGATCAAATTTTCTTGTCCGAGAGAGCAGCCTTGCAGCGGCATTTTGTACTAACTGTAGACTTTTGATGCGGGATTTAGGAAGACCCGAAAATAGTACATTACAGTAGTCCAGGCGCGACGTGACGAACGCATGTATAATAGTTTCCGCATCACCGGTCGAGAGGATCGAACGAATCTTTGCAATATTACGAAGGTGAAAAAACGCAATTCTGGTTATATTCTTAATGTGCTTTTGAAAGGAGAGAGTTTGGTCAAATATTACCCCGAGATTAGTTACAGTATCGCTTTGAGTGATAGTACGGTTATCTATAGTTATAGCGGTTTCCTTGAATAAGTGTTGATAACGAGTTGGACCAATTATCAACATCTCAGTTTTATCTGGGTTAAGACGAAGGAAGTTGAGAGACATCCATTGCTTGATCTCCGCAAGGCACTTCTCAAGATTACAACAATCCCGCGGACCTGTCATCGATAACGGCATATATAATTGGGTGTCATCCGCATAGCATTGAAAACTAATATTATATTTACGTATTATGTCCCCAAGCGGAATCATATAAATATTAAAAAGAATTGGTCCGAGAACCGATCCCTGTGGGACACCACATGTAACATTATAGAGCTCCGAGGACGCATTGCCATGGACCACTCGGTGCGTCCTGTTTGATAGATAGGAATGGAACCAGCCTAGTGCTGACCCTGAAATACCAACACAACTTTTAAGACGCCCTAATAAAATATCGAAGTCTACAGTGTCGAAGGCAGCACTAAGATCGAGTAGTAACAGTACAGACGAAATGTTTGAATCCATAGCTATGAGGAGATCATTAGTCACTTTAGCAAGTGCTGTCTCAGTGGAATGATTAGCTCTAAAACCAGACTGAAAAGTGTCATATCGATTATTGGCGACCATGTAATCAATAAGCTGCTGCGCTACTACTTTTTCAAGAAGTTTTGCTATGAATGGGAGGTTTGAAACTGGCCTATAATTACTGAGACAGTCCGGGTCAAGATTTGGTCGCTTAAGTAACGGTTTAATGATAGCGGTTTTAAAGGCTGTTGGCACTATCCCAGAGGAGACAGACAGACTGATTATATTTAAGACGGACGGTCTTAAAATTTGAAATAATTCTTTAAGTAGTTTGGCTGGAAGAGGGTCGAGTAAACATGTTGTTTGTTTAGCCGCACTAACCAATTGTGTAAGCCTTTCAAGAGACACGCTTTTAAAAGTTGAGAGGGTTGTTGCATGATCATCAGCGTTGGTAAACGGCGGGCTCGACCGAGCGATTGGAATGGTATTCTTGATCTCATCCCTAATGGATTCAATCTTTTGAGCAAAAAATTTCATGAACTCGTCAGCTGAGTGGAAGGAACTATCGGGGGTCGGCTGGCGCAGAGTCAGCTTTGCCACTGTATCAAATAGGTGTTTCGGATTGTTTTTATTGAGATTAATAACTTGCGAAAAATACTGAGTTTTTGCTAAAATAAGCGCATCTTTATATTTCAGGAGGCTATCCTGCCATGCCTGATGGAAAACCTCGTTTGGTTAGACGCCATCTGCGCTACATAATTGCTTAAGCGTACGCGTTTCATCTGTGAACCACGGAGTAGGCACTCTACGGCGAGTTTTCAGACGTAACGGCGCCACAGAGTCAATGGCATTTAACAATGTCGCATTGAATTCATTTGTAAGATTATCAATAGAGCCGGCGTATGTGAGAAAATTAGTGGTTGCCGGCGACAGTATTTCAGATAGCGCAGTTGCAGTCATGGAGTTGAAATGACGGCTCCTATAATGCTGATTGCTCTCTTGTCTTTGACAAGGAACTAGAATTTCAAACTTTATTAAGTAATGATCAGACAAAACAGTAGTGTATGGCAGTACTGCTATATTTGAGGGTGCAAGTCCTCGGGATAATACCAGATCTATGGTATTTCCATTCTTATGCGTTGCTGCCTGTACAGCTTGCGTAAAACCAAAGGTATCAGTTAAAGTCTGAAACGCCGAAGTAAGTGGCTCTGACGGTAAATTCATGTGGATGTTGAAATCGCCCATGATAATTATATTATACGCATTGGTTACTAGATCAGCCACAAATTCTGAAAATTCATCCAGGAAGCCAGAGTAAGCCCCGGGTGGACGGTAAATAACAACAAGATAAAATGACGGTAAAGCGGTGGATCGGACAATGAGAACCTCAAATGTTTTAAATACGTTGATCGAACGAGGCCTAAAACTAAGCTCGGAATTCGAGATGAGGGCGACACCCCCACCCTTTTTTCGAGGACGCGCCACATGCGAGCCTACAAAATTTGGAGGCGAGGCCTCATTAAGCGGCATCAGTTCATTAGGTTTTAACCAGGTCTCGCAGAGACCAAAAGCGTTTAGATTATGTTCTGTGATGAGATCATTAATGAGAATGGCTTTCGTATGAAGCGATCTAATATTCATAAAACCAAGTTTAAGTGTAATTGGTCGATCCGGGTGCGTATTTATCGAAGGATATTTATACGAAATGCGAGTAAGATTGTGTTCTCTAGGCCTGACATCACCTCTCAAATGTTTGTGAGCGCGGTGGGATGATACGACCGTGGGAATCTGATAGTAAATATTTGTTACACGTGTAGAATTATCTGAAACCGGCACCGTTTCCTCAGCAAAACCGGTCGGGGTCGAGTGATTGGATTTGTCTACTACCCCAGTAGAAAGTGTGTTTATGTGTACTGTAGCACTATTCAAACTATCACGCTCTAGTCTACACAAGTAGCTATGTGCATGCTGGGAGTCTAGCCTAGCGCTAGTTAACTTTATCTTAACAGACTCCAAACCCATCCTGACAGGTGGTCTAATCACCTGTGACCCGGCCTGCTCTAAAGTGACCTGTCATGTGTGGCTCAAACAGTAATCTATATTCCTAGAAAGAGTGAAGGCGCCTTCACGGTTAGGGTGAAGGCCGTCCTTCCTCAGCAGGTCGGGGCGGCCCCAGAAGGAAGGCCAGTTATCTATAAAATACAGTCCCTGCTTCTTACAGAACCCAGCCATCCATCGATTAAGGGAGACTAATCTACTAAGCCTCTCATCAGTGCCTCTCCCAGGCAGGGGGCCAGAGACAAATACTCGATGCCGACTCATCTTTCTAGCGAGATCACAAGTCCTCGCTATGTTTCTCTTTGTGATCTCCGACTGCCTCATCCTAACATCATTGGAGCCGACGTGTATCACTATGTCCTAGTAGCTAGTGTTGATGGAACTACGCTGTTGACTAGACCTATTGCGAGTCAGCTCCCTAAGATTAGCTTCTATGTCGGGTGCTCTGCCCCCAGGAATACACATTGCCGTGGCTGGATTTTTAAGCGTAATATTTCGGGTAATGGAGTCACCTATGACCAAAGTGCGAGGGCCAGTAGACCGAGATGACTTTGGACGGCTATGCGTCTTACCTGGCTCATCGCGATTAGCAAGCCGCTTGGGGCTAATGCTAACTGGGCTAGCGGGCTGACTACAGCCCGCGACTGTATCCGCCACATCTACAGTTATTGCGCAATTCTGCTCTAACTGGCGGACACGTCCCTCTAGCAGGGACAACCTCTCTAAGAGAAGGGTGCAGTTGGTGCACGAAGCCACACAAACCTCTCGATCCGCAGCCATACTTTGTGTCCGATGATCGACGGCAGACAAACGGCCACGAAGCCTCCGCTCTCCCAGGCACTCCAACTGTGAAAAAAAAAGATCGACAGTGTAATAAAAGATTCAAACTTACTTTAGAGTCAGGGAGATGAGTTCCACGCTGGAGAAAACAAAATCGTCCAAGCCTGAAAAGTATTGGGAGTCTGGCTGAGAAGGAAGAGGGCGTCCGAGTAATAATAAATAATAAATAAACAGATAACACAACAAATAAGAGCCAGTGTGCATTCAGACAGTAAAAGTACAGGACGCTACGCAGAACGGGGAAGCGAGTTCAGGATCCTAACAGCCTCGAGTATGAAGCTGTTTGAGAGTCTGGTGGTGCGGGAACGCAGACTTCTGTACATCTTTCCAGAGGGCAGAAGCTCGAACAAAGAGTGAGGGGGGTGACTCACATCACTCACAAGCGTGGTCGCCTTGCGGGTGAGATGGGAGGTGTAAATGTCCTTCAAGGAGGGGAGCAAGGCACCAATAATCTTACCAGCCGTGTTCACTATGCGCTGCAGGGCCTTCAAGTTGTAGTCAGTGCAGCCGCCACCCCAAACAGCAATACAGCTGGAGAGGACGCTCTCAATGGTGCCGCGGTAAAATGTAGTCATGACGGCCGGAGGAGCGCTCGCTCGCCTGAGTTTCCGCAGGAAGTACAGGCGGCGCTGGGCTTTCTTTGCCAGTGATGCGGTGTTGGTGGACCAGGAGAGATCCTCACTGATGTGCACCCCCAGGAACTTGGCGCTGCTCACTCTCCCCACCACAGCACCGTCGATGGTCAGCGGCAGGTGTTGAGTGTGACCCTTCCGGAAGTCCACAACAATCTCCTTGGTTTTGTCGACGTTCAGCAGGAGGTTGTTGTCCCTGCACCACGTGGTCAGAAGGTCAACCTCCAGCCTGTATTGAGTCTCGTCTCCCTTGGTGATGAGACCCACCAGAGTCGTGTCGTCAGCAAACTTCACTATACGGTTGTCGCTGTAGATTGCAGTGCAGTCACGCGTCAGGAGGGTGAAGAGCAGCGGACTGAGCACGCAGCCTTGGGGGGCCCCCGTGCTCAGCGTGATGCTAGCGGAGATTTTGTCGCCAACACGTACTACCTGTGGCCTCTGACAGAGGAAGTCCAGTAGCCAGTTGCAGAGGTAGGTACTGAGGCCCAGCGTGTCAAGTTTGCTGATGAGGCGTTGTGGCACAATGGTGTTGAAGGCAGAACTGAAGTCCACAAACAGCAATCTCACATACGAGTCCCTTCTCTCCAGGTGGTTGAGGGCCGAGTGGAGGGCAGAGCAGATGGCATCCTCAGAGGACCGCTTGGCTCGGTACGCAAACTGGAAGGGGTCAATGGTGGGGGGGAGAACGGATCGGATGTGCTCCATGACAAGCCGCTCAAAGCACTTCATGATGATGGGCGTAAGTGCCACGGGGCGGTAGTCATTGAAGCAGGACGGAGCGGGTTTCTTCGGCACAGGTACGATGGTGGCAGCTTTGAAACACGACGGGACGATGGCCTGCTGCAAGGAAGTGCGAAAGATGTCTGTGAAGACATCCGTCAGCTCACCAGCGCAGTCCTTCAGCGCTCGACCCGGGATGTTGTCAGGG
Source organism: Syngnathus typhle (assembly GCF_033458585.1). Taxonomy (NCBI): domain Eukaryota; kingdom Metazoa; phylum Chordata; class Actinopteri; order Syngnathiformes; family Syngnathidae; genus Syngnathus; species Syngnathus typhle. The sequence continues at coordinate 659,600 of NC_083742.1, forward strand.
GCCGCCGCCTTACGGATGTTGATAGCGGCAAGCGCCCTCCTCATGCTGTCGGCGGAGAGGCACAGGGGCAGCTCGTGTGAAGGGGGAGTGGCCTTCAGCGGGCAAGTGCTGTTCTGAGCGTCGAAGCGAGCAAAGAAGCGGTTGAGGTCATTGAGCAGACGGACGTCGCCTTCACAGCTCTGCGGCGCGGGCTTGTAATCCGTGATGGTCTGAATGCCCTGCCAAAGGCTCCGTGCGTCCCTGCTGTCCTTGAAGTGGTGTCTGTACGCGTAAGTCCCTGACTTTACCGTACACGTTACACACGTAAGTTCCAAACTTATCTGCCGTATGTATCTTAGCTTTTTGCACAGCTTATTTGATCTGAACGACAGTCTCCTCTAAAATTAATAAATTGATGATGTCACAGAAGCTCACATAATTCCGTAAAAAAATGACAAAATTGAAAGAATGACGAATGGATGAGGTATGACAGTGTATGTGCAAGGATGGAGGAGAATGTTTACAGGAAGGTCACTTGGAGATAAAGACCAGCAGGTGCCAGAGGGAGTCGGCCAAGGACTCGGCCAAAGATGATCGCCAAGGCCGAAAAGACGGGACGGAAGACAACAGCCCCACACACACCGAATCGCCCATAATCAGCACCCACTCCCATTGAATCAAACTCTACTGCGAACTCGCCCCACCCCAACGACTCATCACCCATCAAACTCGCCCCACACCGGCCTGTGCAACTGAATATAAGATGAGAACCTTGAACGTTGCCTTTTCTGAATGGAGACTTTCCCCTCTTGAAGGGCCCAGCGCTGTATTGTACTTTCCTGAAAACAGAGCTTTCTTAACAACAATTGTGATTGAACTCAACCAACCTGTGTAAGTCTAATTTCTGCTTCAGTGTCTTAGCATTTTCCTAAACCTGAAGAAATCAAACGAGCATGCAGTGAGTAAATTGGATAACAGGTGATTGGCAATGGCTTTTGCCGTGAGGCGCAGATAGCACGCTCCCTAAATTGTGGACCAAATCCAACAGTTGGATCATTCTTAATGGCACTTAGGTGCTATTGAACACCAAAACCAAATTCTTCCTTCCATCATTCTTCTGTTTACTGGTTTTCAAAATTTTAGACCAGGTTTTAGCATGTGCTTCCCACCCGTAAGAACCAGCAGGCCAGTTAGAAGCCGTGGTCGCAAATACCCACCCCCAATAAGATTCCTTTTTCTTACATCCTAACGCATCCCCGTACCAATCATAATCATACCAAGCACCTCCTTTGTAACCCCCCAAAGTGAAAGAATTCATGGGAATTAAAACATAACTTACAAACTTATTCGAATCATAACACACGTAGGGTTTGATAAATGTGTCTTTGTGAGAAGTGTCAACATTACATGGGTCCGGCGGCAAAACAAGCATGTTAGATCCACTTACTCCTCTTCTGCTCCTTTGTACGTAATGAGTCGGGACGCCAAGACCAGGAAACGGTAGTTCTGCTGTCGTCGGTGTAGGGCAAATAGCGGTGGAAATTTGTACCAATTCGAGCCATAACAGGGGAGAAATGATAAAGAGAGCAAGAACACAAATACCTAACATTAATAGAGTAAATGAGGGAGGACGGGGTGGGGGTTGCAAAAGGTGATACATCATCATAATAATTATTATTATTATTATTATTATTATTATCAAAAACTTCAAACAATGTCAGCAAAGAACTGCCGTAAGGAGGCGGTCTCGCCTTAATTCTCCTGTTTAACTTGAGAGTGTGAGTGAAAAACCTGCCGCAAGATGTTATAATGCAGGAAAATGCTCACATGGTCCCTTTGCCTTAGGCGACCAAAATGTTATCAATATTGTCAGTCCAAGATAACACTTGCTCGTAACAGTTCAGCCGTTGGGGGTTTGGCACGCCCACTGGTGGAGGGTAAGCACAGTTCTTACCCCTTTTGCAGCTCTGCTGCGTCCGGAAGGAACCTGAAAACGTCTGCTGTGCAGTTTCTGTCTTCAGTGGCTCAGGGTAGACTACCTGGCCACCAAGGAGGAGAGGATTATTCTGCCTTACATGGGTCCGGCGGCAAAACAAGCATGTCAGATCCACTTACTCCTCTTCTGCTCCTTTGTACGTAATGAGTCGGGACGCCAAGACCAGGAAACGGTAGTTCTGCTGTCGTCGGTGTAGGGCAAATAGCGGTGGAAATTTGTACCAATTCGAGCCATAACAGGTGAGAAATGATAAAGAGAGCAAGAACACAAATACCTAACATTAATAGAGTAAATGAGGGATGACGGGGTGGGGGTTGCAAAAGGTGATACATCATCATAATAATTATTATTATTATTATTATTATTATCAAAAACTTCAAACAATGTCAGCAAAGAACTGCCGTAAGGAGGCGGTCTCACCTTAATTCTCCTGTTTAACTTGAGAGTGTGAGTGAAAAACCTGCGGCAAGATGTTATAATGCAGGAAAATGCTCACATGGTCCCTTTGCCTTAGGCGACCAAAATGTTATCAATATCGTCAGTCCAAGATAACACTTGCTCGTAACAGTTCAGCCGTTGGGGGTTTGGCACGCCCACTGGTGTAGGGTAAGCACAGTTCTTACCCCTTTTGCAGCTCTGCTGCGTCCGGAAGGAACCTGAAAACGTCTGCTGTGCAGTTTCTGTCTTCAGTGGCTCAGGGTAGACTACCTGGCCACCAAGGAGGAGAGGATTATTCTGCCTCTTTTTCAATTGGGAGTGGGAACGCTGTCGATGGTGTATCTGGATCTTTGCAGGAATCCTTTACAGGGGCACACTGGGATAGATGATACCACGTGTCTCCTTTGCCGGCCAGCCACAACATGCGCTCCACCACTGCAAAGGGTCAAGTCCAGCGAGGCTCTGTCCACTTTCTCTTCAGGACTTTCAGCGAGACAGTTGGGGTGATTTGGATCTCGGCGGTCCCATCTGGGTCCGCTGCAGTCTGCGCCGCAAACCCGGAACCATAAAACTGGACAATTGGACAAAAGATGTGTGTGTGCGCTTACCACCATCCAGATCACCAACCGGAAGTGTTGAAGCTGGTCCAGGAAAACAGTGACCTTGCTGCAACTCAAAAGGGGTGTGTCCAGTCCGGACGTTAACAGACATGCGCACACACATCAATGCCAGAGGAAGTGATTGAACCCAATTAAAATGTATAATGCGCAAAATGTAACTAATTTATTGTTCTAAAATCTGGGGGGCGCCTTATACATGGGTACAAAAAAAAAAAAGGACACGGAGGCAGCCATTACAGATGCGCTTTCTTCTCTGCTGTTCACTTCAAACACGCTCCATACGAACACAATGCTCTCGTATCAGACGCTTGCTCGATCACCTGCTCGTTTGCTGTCACAATGTACCCTACACAAATCCGAAACATTTCTTCGCTATCGAGTTTGCTAGCGCATGCGCAGTGATACTGACCGGCAGAATAACATCCGGTTGTTCCCAAAGATTATCTTTTTTCTGAAATAATTTTACGTTTACGGACTTAAGTAGGAGTCAAAATTTGGGTGCGTATTATACATGGATACAGGCTTTTTTCCAGCATCAACATGCCATTTTTAGGGTGCGTATTATACATGGAGGCGCATTATACATTGAAAAAAACGGTAGTCTCTGCCATGACTTTGTTCAGTTTATCTTTCAATGTACGATTCATTCTTTCGACCTGGGCTTGCGATTGAGGGTGATAAACTGACCCGGATTTGTGTTTAAAGCCCAGCATACTTTCCGCACGCTGAAGATCCTTGTTTTTAAAGTGTGTGCCATTATCCGATTTTATAATGTGTGGGAAACCATGTGTCGGGATGTAGTGATTAACCAGACATTTTATCACAGTTTTCGCATCTTCTCTCCGGCATGGATAAGCTTCTGGCCAACCAGAGTATGCATCAACAATCACCAACAAATATCTCTGACCACTCACTGTCTGAGTCATATCGGTGAAGTCCATTACCATTTCCTGTCCAGGAAGTGTAACATTTGGGGCACTCTGAACCTGGAGGGGCTTCCATGTTGGTCTCGCATTGCATTCTTGGCATATTGTACAATGTCCAACACTGTCCTCCAGCACGTCACCCAAAAAAAGATGCCACCATTTTCCCAGTCTCCTTTTAGTCTCTTTCTTACCCACGTGTCCCAGTCCGTGCGCTTCATCAATCAAAGACTTCAACAACTCCATAGGGGGAGCCGGGAGTCCCCCTTTTCGCCAAATGCCATCGTCTGTTTTCTGTGCCCCCTTTTGTTTCCACACACTTATCTCCTCAGGTCTAGCTCGTTTTTGCTGTGACAGCATATCTTCAACTGTCCATTTTGTTTGTCCACCAGGCTGAATCGACAATTGTACCATCATACAGTCGTCTGATACTTTATATCCTGCAGCCGCTTTTGCGGCGGCATCTGCTTTGGCATTGCCCAGTGAAATTGTATCTCATTTCAGAGAATGTCCTTTGCATTTCACAACCACCACTTTTCTCGGTTTCATGACAGCATCTCTTAGTCGTAAAACATAATCTAGATATTTCACTGGGGAACCTGATGTGGTAACATATGCAGTTATCTCCCATTCTGTGAGTCCAAAATGTACTGCTGTAACCACATAAGCTGAATCTGTGTAAATATTTACAATTGTCCCTTCAGCCATTTTCAACGCCTCAGTTATGGCTATCAGTTCAGCTCTCTGGGTCCCACAATCGGCTCAGCTTTGATTGCTTCAGATTTATTATTTACATGTCTCACCACTGTGTATGCAGATTTAAGCGACTCTGGGTCTCTGAAACAGCAGCAGCAGCCGTCTGTGAATAACACTTGTTCAGCTTCTTTCATTGGTTCTATGTACAAATGCTCTCAAAATCTCTGGGCTTGTGTGTCTCGTTCCTCACACTCTCACACGCAGCCTACCTTCCCCCAGACCATGTGCAGCATTCACTCCATCATGAGTGTAAATCAAATTTGGTGCAGTAAGTATCTTTTCCAATGTGCACTGTCTGCCTGATGTCATGGTGAATAATTGGCTGGTGACATACTATACCACTCCATGTGTTGTCAAAATGTACGTTTGGTGGCCAAGTGTGATATGTGCAGTCTTTTGCAAAATTTTGGCCAAAGCTGAGGCATAATGCGCACAGGGCGGTTGTTTTTGTTCATAGGGGTCTAGAAGAACGGAGCAAAACATGAGTATCCTCCTTTCCCCCTTTTGTTTCTGAAAGAGAACAGCGGAAACAGAGTGGCTTCTTACAGAAACATCCAAATAAAAGGGTGAATCATATCGGGGAATGGCCATATCAAGCGCCGATGAAAGTGACTGTTTCAGGGCAATGAATAGTTGTTCCGCCTCAGTTGTCCATGTTAGAGGAGCCGAAAGGTTGCGCATGCCAGCATTTTTGACCAACTGGCGCAAAGTAGCGGTAAACTCAGCAAAGTCAGGAATGAAATTACGGGAGTAATTAGCAACACCCAAGAAACTCAGCATCTCACAGACAGTGTCCGGGCGGGGATGATGCAGAATAGTGGAGCGATGGGAAGCACTCAACCCCGTGCCCCCAGAGGACACCATGCGGCCCAGGAACGAAACGAGACAACGAGCGCACTGCAACTTAGCCCGAGAAACTTTCAGGCCTTGAGACTGCAGGTGAAGCAGAACAGCTTTAGTTGCTTGCAAGCAAGCATCTTCAGAAGAGACGGCCAGAAGGATGTCATCCACACATTGGATGAGCGTGACGCCGACGGGAAGAGTCAGGCAAGACAGAATGTCGCGCAGGACCGCATTAAAAATACCAGGGGAAAGGAAAAAACCCTGGGTTAACCGAGTGTAGGAGTAGGTCTTGCCCCCAAAGGTGAAGGCAAAGATGCATTGGAACGACCTATTGAGAGGCAGGCAGAAAAAAGCCTTTGCCAACTCAATGCAGGAGAAAAATCTATGTTCAGGAGAGATCCGAGACAATGCAGCAAAGGGGTTTGGCACAGGAAGGAGGGGAGTGAGCACTTTGGCATTGACGGCCCGCAGATCATGAACCTTCCTAAACCTCCCCCCTTCCTTTTTAGGAACCGGCAAAATTGGGGTGTTCGAGGAAGGGTCAGATTCAATTTGAAGAACACCTGATTGGAGGAGGGAGCGTATATTTTCTGCGATGGCGGCTGCACCGTCTGGAGAAATACGGTACTGGCGCAAACAAACTGGATCTGGGGTAATTTCAAAAGTAGCAGGAGAAACGTTTCGACAAAAGTCTACGTCATTTGAACCCTGTGACCAAAGATCAGCAGGGAGAGCATCTAACATTTTTTCAGCCAAATCTGAATCAGTCGTTTCCCGACCATGGTGCCGTGACAGGAGAACATGTTGCAGAACGGAGGGGACTGGAACCGCAGACAATTTCATGCGGTAAGAATCACAAGATGACGAGTCGGACAATTCGGGAGATACGGGAACCCAATCAGAGGCATGAGAGGCCGCATACATCATTGGGCTTAAATCTTTAGCGGTGTGTTCCGCTGCCACCATCAAAGTGACATGAGGGCTGCATGGAGGAAGAGATGCATCTGGAGGGTTGTCCATTTCATACCAAAAAAGTTGGTCGTCTGTCAGATTATTCTGCAAAGCCACACCAGCAGGCCCTGCCAATAAATAGGTGTTGTACAGCTGCCATTCACTGCCCTCCACCTGTTGGAATCCCCCCGCATACACCAGATCACTGTACAATACATCATAGTACAAAGTGCAATGCAAGGGGTCAGACGGGGGCAGGTAACGGCGAAGGGTGCGGCACCAAGGCATCCAACGGTCCACTTGACGCACAACCTGCTGCCATGAGTCAGAGGGTTCGTCAACAGCCGCCCAGTATATGTCTGCTACAGCCGCAGCAGGGTCAGGCACATCAGTGTCCAACAACAAAGGAAGAATGTGTGATTCACAAGTCTGTTGTATGGTGCAAAGAAAACGATCCCCATTAGGAAACACAACCCAAATTCCATCAGGAGTGCGATGCAAGGATGCGGCCAGTTTCATCAGCAGGTCTCTTCCCATCAGATTTATGGGACATTGGGGAGCAAAGATGAAGGAATGGTGAAGATATTGGTGTGCCACTGTCACTGTTACATCATGTGTTAACGGCAGAGATTGAGCTTTTCCCGAAAAGCCGGTAAGTGAGACTGATTGGCTTGAAAGGCACACCTGCGATGGAAGCTTCGTGACGGTGGAGTATCTAACACGGTATCCACCATAAAGTCAGTAGCTTCACCATTCAGCATCACTCTGAGCCTGGGTTCCTGCATTCCCATCTCCCCGACTCCTGGGCCCCTTCATTGAGGATATTGTCCCGCACTCGGACCAGAACTTGGTGGAGACATCAGCTGCAGGTTCGGAGTGGGTGGTGGCACCTGCGGTGGAACGTAAGGACGCTGCATTTTTCCATGGGTCGGAGCATACTGCAGAGGGAAACAGAGCTGTTGAGTGCAAGCTCTGTAAGGATGTACAGGCTGTCCACAGTTCCAACAGATCCTAACAGTCGATGGTGATGCACCGCGTGGACCGCCTTCAAACCCACGACCACGACCCACACACCCCCGTGCTCCTGACTGACCATGACCAACTCCCCAAGATGGGACATTCATCTGAGGAGCCATTATAGTCAGGGGGAACCCAAGCAGGTGTACTGGACGTGGCGGGAATTGCTGCTACCGGGGCCTGCACATCAGTCGTTTTGGTTTTTGGGTGGTATGCGGTAGATTTAGCCTCCTGGACTTTCAGGGCAGTTAGTTCTTGTTCAAGTTTCTGCAACTTGGTCTCCTGTTGGGTGATATCGCATAAAATAGAAGGTCACCAGTGAAATACCGTTTTTTTCCGTGTATAGTGCGCAATATTTTACTAATTTATTGTCCTAAAATCTGGGGTGCGTATTATACATGGGTACAAAGAAAAAAAAAATTTTTTTTTTTTTTTTTAAATTTTTTTTTTTTTTTTTTTTAAATAAAGTCATGGTACAACAAAACCAACAACAGGACTGACCGACAAAGTCGTGGAACAAAAAGACAGGGTGACATTACCAAAGACAGGAACAGAATGACAGTAACACATGCAATGATCCAACGGTGAGCGAGGGGCAGACAGGACTTAAATACAAAACACGTTACATCGATTGAGGTGACACAGGAAGAGCGGGGTGACACGAACAGAAACTATGGCAACCTAGACACATAGCAAAACTGGGGACGAGACATGACAAATCTCCCCCGAAATAAAACTCACCTTTCTTCTTGTTTGTTGTCAATCGCGCATCGCATTCAGCCATCCTGCCCAACACACTTAGTAAAATTCATAATTGACGACACATCGTTTGATGCGATGGTGCAATCCTCGATGGTGTGTTATTGTCAAATATTGTTTGTTTTTTAATCTCCATCGCGGACCGGACGTCATACGGAGGCCGCCATTACAGATGCGCAGAACGGTTGCGCAAGACACGTCAGCTATATAAAGAGCGAGAGTTCAGTTCTCCACCTATTAGTTTCAATTCACAGTTTAATTAGCAGTTTCAATCAGCAAATAACAAAATGCGTATTACAGGTAATATTTTATTTCACAACACTTTGCCTTGTTCCTTTCGTCTCTGCTGTTCATTTCAAACACGCTCCATACGACCGCAATGCTCTTGTATCAGACGCTCGCTCGATCACCTGCTAGTTTGCCGTCTGTCACAATGTACCCTACACAAATCCGAAACATTTGTTGCGGCTCCGAGTCACGACGAGGGGCAAGTTTTGGTTTCCAAGGGTGTTTTTATTCCTCTTCAACGTTTCTCCCATACAGAGCCGCCGTGTGCGCACGGAGCGCGGTGGTGCGTTTAGGGGCAGTCGGAGAAATCAACGCCAACAAAAAAAATGACATCCAGCCTAGTTAAGACCATACCAAAGACTTTAAAAATGGGACCCATTGCCTCCCTGCGTGTGTGACGATCTTTGGGACTTAAAAAAAAAAAAAAAAAATTAAAAAAAATTCATAAAAATTGGGTGCGTATTATACATGGGTACAAGCTTTTTTCCAGCATCAGCATGCCATTGTTAGGGGTGCGTACTATACATGGGGGCGCACTATACACGGAAAAAAACGGTACACAAACGGTGATCAGCGGATAATGAGGCTGGATTCTCGCGTAACTGTTCCTGCACTTTAGTAGGCAAACCTCAACTCACAGCAGAACGAAACAGAGAAGCGGACATTTCGCCCATTGGATGAGGTCTTCATACTAAATTCTTCTACTGCTTTATCCAAGAATTGAGTGGGAGATTCCCCGGGCAGTGGTGACAAGATAATTTCATCAAAAACAACTTGAGGTGTGGGGAAAAGCCAACGCATAGTGGCAGAAAAGGCACGCGTCATGTTTCCATCAAGTGCAGTATCAGCAGGACAATTAAGCCAGGACAACGCATGGTGAATGACCAGCAGCCTCTCGGCAGGACAGCAAGAAGTGACCATAGAAAGTACATCCCCTGTGGTCAACATCTGACCAGCAGTAGCAGAGGAAAGCTTAGCAACCCACGACGCAACTCCATTGGACAACGGAGGCAATTTGGCGACAATCAAATCCAAATCCGTTAATGACCCCCCTGGTATAATTAAACCGTGGAATTCCCCCAGTGGTGGACGTGGACACCAATGGCCTAGCCAGAGAGGTGTGAGATCCTGGGTTAGCCTGACCACCAACCGCTCCTAATGTTTTTTTAACCGAGTCACCTCTCAATTGATGACTGGCAGAGGGAGAACTTTCCCCTCTTCCAAACGATTTTTGTTTTGACACATTCAATCGAATAGCTTCAATCGTCCTGTAACAGTCTGCAACCGGATCCGCAGTGGGAGACTAGGGGGTCAAAGGGGAGTAAGTGAGAGGAATAATCATGGGTGATCAGCGAACCACGAGACGTGGAATAACCAGATGTGGCCACATGTCGAGGCCTCTCAGGGGTGCTAGAGTAAATTTCCTCCATCAAGGTGTGCTCTCGTATGGCTTCCAACCGTCGGCCATTAACAAGCGTGCGGGTTTTGGCCAAAAGAGATTTAAGATGGCACTTTTTTTGCAATGCAGGGGCATGTCGTCAACGCATCTAATAATCTGATCAAGGTCTAAGAGAGCGTTCACGGGAGACATCTCGCCTTTCAAACAAGCATTTTGTATGGCTTCAGTTGTATCCACAAAAGATGGTCAACATGATTGCCCAGCAGAGGACCCTCGCACTTCTGCGGAGGAACTGGAACAGATGTAGATGTGGTGACTCTAGTGGTGATTGGAGAAGTCCCAGACGTGTCTTCTCTAATAATTGAACATTCCACTTGGCCACCTGTGATTTGTACAATAGGTGCTTGCATCGCTGGAGCCACACACACAGTAGAGGATGACGTAGGCAAAAAAGGATTCAACAGTGTAGGGTAGGGTGGCGGCCCTGACAAATATAGCAATTCATCCTTATCACTTGTTTGAGGCAGCTGTGGATAACAGCCACTAGGTTGAGCCATCTTAGGAGGAGGAAGAGCAGCCAGCAGACGGAGCCAGCCGAGAGGGGGGAGAGGCGCCTTTCTCCCCCACCCCAGCAGACCCATCCAGCAACGCTGACCCCCCCCCCCCCCCTGCACCGGGGCAACAGCATTTCCCTTCTTCGCCCAATATCTGTTTCCAACAGCCAACATAAATATTCTCACAATCGAGCGCCATATTTCGACTTGATCACGTCTGTTTATATTTTCTTCCGCTCACTGTAAATTTGCTCTGCCTTTCAGCAGCCAATTCTTCCAATCTGATAACCAATTTGGCTTCAGTTTTTTGTAATAATGCCAACTCATCAGTTTTGTGATCATCAGTAGGGAAGTGTCCAGATCTTTGAGAGTTCTTTATCCAATCAGTCATTTCCTGTCGTTTTACGTCGCGCTCCCTTGGTGGGAAATCTTCCACATAAATTGCAACAGCGGCACTCAGTTGATCTCTCACACTCTTATCTGCCAATGGGAGTGCTTTCAGATCAAACCAATCCTTCTCTCGATCAAATTGACCTTCCATTTTCACAATTAATCCAAATTAATACTATTAATATGTAATAATAAAAATAACTATTGTAACAATTATGAACAAAAAAATGCAACAATGTCTGCTCCGTTTTACAGCAAGAGTCAACACCCTATCGTCCTCTACATTACAGACAAGACAATATACGAACGAGCACAACAGCACAAAAACACTCACAAATGACACAACATAAAAGAAAACCCCGGATTCCCCCTCGGACGTTTTAACACAAAAGACAGAAAACTCCCCTCCATGAGTCGTCACCTTATCGTGGTGGAGGGGTTTGCGTGCCCCCATGATCCTAGGAGCCATGTTGTCTGGGGCTTCATGCTCCTGGTAGGGTCACCCATGGCAAACGGGTCCTAGGTGAGGGGCCGGACAAAGCACGGCTCAAAAAGCCCCTTATGATGAAAAAAATATGGAAACAGATTTCCCTCGCCCGGACGCGGGTCACCGGGGCCCCCCTCTGGAGCCAAGCCTGGAGGTGGGGCTCAAAGGCGAGCGTCTGGTGGCCGGGCCTTCGCCCATGGGGCCCGGCCGGGCTCAGCCCGAAAAGGAAACGTGGGTTGCCCTTCCCATGGGCTCACCACCTGTTGGAGGGGCCAAAGGGGTTGGGTGCATTGCAAGCTGGGCGGCGGCCAAAGGCAGGGACCTTGGCGGTCTGATCCCCGGCTGGAGAAGCTGGCTCTTGGGACATGGAATGTCACCTCTCTGGCTGAAAAGGAACCCGAGCTGGTGTGCGATGCGAGGCAGAAAGGTTCCGACTAGATATAGTCGGACTTGCCTCCAATTCTGGTCCACTATCCGGCGTCTCAGGAGGGGGAAGCAGTGCAACGTCAACACTGTTTACAGGGGAGATGGCGTGCTGCTGACCTCGACTCGGGACATCGTGTGTCGGTGGGGAGAATACTTCGAAGACCTCCTCAATTCCACCGACACGCCTTCCATTGTGGAAGCGGGGCCTGGGGACTCTGAGGCGGACTCTCCAATCTCTGGGGTCGAAGTCGCCGAGGTAGTTAAAAAACTCCTCTAAGGAGGAACAGTGTGGCTTTCGTCTTGGCCGTGGAACAGTGGACCAGCTCTTCACCCTCAGCAGGATCCTCGAGGGTGCATGGGAGTTCGCCCAACCAGTCCACATGTGTTTTGTGGACTTGGAGAAGGCGTTCGACCGTGTCCCTCGGGAGGTTCTGTGGGGGGTGCTTTGGGAGTAAGGGGTACCGAGGCAACTGATAAGGGCGGTTCGGTCCCTGTATCACCGATGCCAGAGTTTGGTCCGCATTTCCGGCAGTAAGTCGGTTCTCAGTGAGGGTTGGACTCCGCCAAGGCTGCTCTTTGTCACCGATTCTGTTCATAGTTTTTATGGACAGAATTTCTAGGCGCAGCCGAGGCGTTGGGGGTGTCCGGTTTGTGGACCTCAGCATCGCGTCTCTGCTTTTTGCAGACGACGTGGTGCTCTTGGCTTCTTCAGGCCGTGATCTCCAGCTCTCACTGGAGCGGTTCGCAGCCGAGTGTGAAGCGGTCGGGATGAGGGTCAGCACCTCCAAATCCGAGTCCATGGTGCTCGATCGGAAGAGGGTGGAATGCCCTCTCCGGATCGGGGATGAGATCCTGCCCCAAGTGGAGGAGTTTAAGTATCTTGGGGTCTTGTTCACGAGTGAGGGGAGGATGGAGCGCGAGATCGACAGGCGGATCGGTGCAGCGTCGGCAGTAATGCAGACTTTGTACCGGTCCGTCGTGGTAAAGAGAGAGTTGAGCCAAAAGGCAAAGCTCTCAATTTACCGGTCGATTTACGCTCCTACCCTCACCTATGGTCACGAGCTATGGGTCGTGACCGAAAGAACGAGATCCCGGATACAAGCGGCCGAAATGAGTTTTCTCCGCAGGATGTCCGGGCTCTCCCTTAGAGATAGGGTGAGAAGTTCGGTCATCCGGGAGAGACTCGGAGTAGAGTCGCTGCTCCTCCACGTTGAGAGGAGCCAGATGAGGTGGCTCGGGCATCTCATCAGGATGCCTCCTGGACGCCTCCCTGGGGAGGTGTTCCGGGCATGTTCCACCGGTAGGAGACCCCGGGGACGACCCAGGACGCGCTGGAGAGACTATGTCTCTCAGCTGGCCTGGGAACGCCTTGGGATCCCCCGGGATGAGCTAGATGAAGTGGCTGGGGAGAGGGAAGTCTGGGAGTCCCTCCTGAAGCTGCTGCCCCCGCGACCCGACCCCGGATAAGCGGAAGAAGATGGATGGATGGATGGATGGAAGACAGAAAACTTCGGATTCCTCCTCGGAAGTTTTAACACATTAGAAAGAAAACTCCGGATTCCCCCTCGGAAGTTCTCACAAAAGACAGAAAACTCCGGATTACCCCTCGGAAGTTTTAACACATTAGAAAGAAAACTCCGGATTACCCCTCGGAAGTTTTGACGCATTAAAAAGAAAACTCTGGATTCCCCCTCGGAAGTTTTAACACATTAAAAAGAAAATTCCGCATTCCCCCTCGGCAGTTTTAACACACAAAAAAGAAAACCATAAAGAAACAACCACCTCCACATAAATCATTAAAGTATCAAATTTGGGGTCGGGAAAAACAACTCATCTACAGTGCGGAGGCCACAGTTTATGAGGGGAAAAGCCTTCTTACCTTCTAAAGGTGACCGCAGAAGCTCTCCCCCACGGAGTCTTAAAACCGCTCAACTGGACAAAGCGTCAGGGGTCACCGATTGTTGCGTTTTGTTCAAGATGTCCGTCGTTGAGCAAAAAAAAAACCACATGTAGAGTAATACTTGGTTCTTTGTTTGCAAGATCTTGGGTTGCTTCATGGCAGTCAGTACAAGTGTACTTCAGCAGATGAGAATAACAACTCGTAGTTCCGGTCATAATGGTTTTATAGTGTCCACAGGCAGGAATAAGGAAGAGGAGAACAGAAAGGGAGGAGAAAATGAGGGAAAAACATATTCTCATAAGGCAGGGACTTGCTCTGTTATCACCTGAATGTTTTGTATCAATGTGTCATGAAGTTAATAAGCTTTGCCTTATGTGTAATGAAAAAGTTACTAAGCTCTGTGTGCTGTTTCAGTGTTCTGATTAAATAACTGTGAATAAAGTATTTGGAGTAGTCACACATTGATTGACATGATAAAATATATAAATCAATAAGAATATGTACACATAGATTGGCATGATAAGTGAAACAGTACAATAATATAAAATGTATATAAATTTGTCTAAACTAACAAAAATATGTTGTTGCTCTCTCATATATATATATATATATATATATACATATATATATATGTATATATATATATATGTATATATGTATATATATATATGTGTATATATATATATATATATGTATATATATATATATATATGTATATACATATATATATATATATATATATATATATATATTAGGGGTGTAAATCGAGGGTTTTGTCACGATACGATATAATATCGATATAAAGAACTACGATACGATATTTGCCGATATCTTAAAGCCTGCTGCGATTCATTCACGATATATCGCGATATAGTGCTCTACGATTGATTTTTTTTTTTTTAATAAAAAATATAGAACAATATCCTGATTTATAACAATTCTTACGCAAAATCAACAAGGTACTGCAAACTCTTTATTTAGGAAATGACAAGAGTATTGTAGTATACAAATTGCTTACTTTAACACTGAACTTTGATGTCGTGTTTTTTCTTTAAATGTGCGGCGAGATTTGTGCTCCCTGAATATTTGATCACCGCATGGCAGGATTTACAAACTGCACGTGTCTTGTCCGTTGAGCCATCTTTTCTTTGGAATCTAAAGTGCTTCCAAACGAATGACTTGAAGCCTAAAGGGGAGCAAATTTCCTCGTCTTTTTGGACACTAGCCATAGCACCAGCCCAGGAGCCGCGTACTAGTTGTCGCCTCCCCTTTTACGTGCGTGCTCTGCTCACAACACAACAACGCCGGGCGCACTGCTCCCAGAAAGAGGAAGCAAGCAACAATGAACTGGATTTCAAAATAAAGTCGCGTCTAATGTCCGAGGTCAAACACGGCGATATAAATCGATGTTTACCTTTAGCATCGATGCCAATAAATCGTAGAGCATTACATCGATTAATCGATGTGTATCGATGTATCGTTACACCCCTAATATATATATATATATATATATATATATATACTGGAGGAGTGGCTACAGCAGATTCCAGGAACAACATCAGACATCTCAGTCCAGAAGAGTGCAGTGCTAGGAACAGCCAAAATACTGCGCAGAACCCTCAAGCTCCCAGGCCTCTGGTAGAGGACCCGAGCTTGGAGTGGGAGACCACCCGCGGAGGGTGAAAGGGTAATTTATTTATCAAAAACTAATATATTTTTTTTTAAAAAAAGGTCAAAATTGGGTGCGTATTATACATGGGTACAGGCTTTTTTCCAGCATTGACATGCCATTTTTAGGGTGCGTATTATACATGGGGGCGCATTATACATGAAAAAAAACGGTATATGATTTTGTGAATTCTTTTGAAAAACAAATTGAGGAAAAAAATGAAAACTTTTTGAAAGCTGAAGATTCTTTCCAAGGTGAAGTGAGTGAGGTAAATGTTTTGAATTTCAAATGGGAATGCTGTAAATGTATAACGTTGAATGTGCATTGCAATCAATGGTTAATTTTTGTGTGAATATTCTGAGAAAATTTCAATGAGAGAAATGGGAGCACATCTATTTTTTATTTTTTTAAATATGTGCGGTGTTGAGATTCGGAATGTGGAAGTAGAAGCACATCAGGAAAGTTAATATCAATAAAATAGAAGAAAAAGATGAATAACGTTAATGGTGTCAAATAAACTGAAGACCTAAGCCTATACACAATAATAAAGTCGACCAATCCCTCACATGTTAAAAGTTGGATGATGAAGTTTGATGTGTAAAATAACATGCACCAAGGCCACAGCCTTCACATAATTTATGGTGTACCCACCAAAGTCAGCTGGGTTAGGCTTCATCTTACACGATATTAAATTAGTAAACACGTTCATGGAAATTTATGGATGGACAATTGTGTATTACACTGCCATCTAGTGACCATGGAAGCACATTTGAGCTTTGCCTAATCGGACCACGTTTAGTCATTATTTCTCCAGCCTGGTGGTATAAATATAGTGATATACCTTTGTATAGATATACTTTTGAAGCAGTCTTACTTGGAAAGAAAAATATTTAAGAGGCTGATCAATGATTACAAGGTGACCTGTCACCTAATATATCCATCAATCTATTTCTGTGCGTAGTTTGCATGTTCCCTCAGTTACAAATTGTATCGTAAGTTCTTTCATCTACAGCAGGAATGTCAAACTCATTTTGGTCTGGGGGCCGCATACAACTTAATCGGATCTCAAGGGGGCCAGACCAGTAAACTCATTCCAAAATTACATAGAACTAACAATAAATTTGTTTGTGTTGTTTACTTGTATCATACAAGTTGTATGTATATTGTGTACTATGTCTTGTCACCGTGGGATAGCGGGAACGTAATTTCGATTTATTTGTGTGTCTTGGCATGTGAAGAAATTGACAATAAAGCAGACTTTGACTTTGAAACTCCACTTTTTTTCTTTGTATTAGTGCAAAGAAGAAGACGTAAATTATAAAAATCTTTATATGAAATGAAATGTCCCTTTTACTAAATATATTATGAACAACCGAAGAGTTTTTAAGAAAAGTATGTGCAATTTCGACAACACTTTATTCAAGTGCAAAACTCACATAACATATATGGCATGCATAAGAAATAATGCAAGGAAAACTGACAAGAAAACTGACTAGCACTGACTTTCCCGGCAATTACAACAGCAAATATTCAGAGCTGGTAAGTGCTTATGTGTGAGCTTTGAGCGAAGCTTTGTTTTATTAATGTTCATTACTGAGAAGACCTGCTCACAAAGGTAGGTAGTCCCAAACATGGACAACATTTTTGCAGCCAGTGCTGTCAATTTAGGATAGCCTGGTAGGAGATACTTGTAAAATGTGTCCAAGCCCACAGAAGCAAATTTGTCTTTCAATTCTACATCACACTGCAAATCAATGATTTCAAGTTGCATTTCAACGGGCACATCAGGAGCTCTGACTGTGAATGGTGAGCGAAAAACTGCAAATTCTGTCTCAAGTTCGCTAAAGACCTGAAATCGCTTCTCAAACTCCCTCAGCAACCCTGAAATCTTGTCTTTGTACTGTGTCACTTCAGGATTAATGCTTGCTGCGCACACATCTCTGAGACAGGGAAAATGAGCAGGGTCACCGCTTGCTATCTGCGTCTCCCATAACACGAGCTTTAACTTGAATGCACGTATGCTGTCATAATACTGTGTTACAATTTTTTTGCGTCCTTGCAACATTTTGTTCAGATTATTCAAGTGCTCTGTAATATCAACCATAAATGCAAAGTCCTGCAGCCAAAGTGGGCACTGTAATTCCTTAACAGGTTTTCCTTTTTTCTCCATGAATTGTACGATTTCCCCACGTAGATCAAAGCGCTTCAGCACAGCACCTCTGCTTAACCATCTTACTTCAGTGTGGTATGGCAGACCATGGGTAATGTTACAGTCACTGAGAAAGCTGTCAAACTAACAGTTCAAATTAACAGTTTGGACAACCACCTCCATGACGTGATCCATTTTTAGCGACTTGCAACATAATGCCTCCTGATGCAAAATGCGATGAAATGTCCAAAGATCACCTCTTCCATTTGCGGCTTGTAGATTCTACAGGGTATATGTGTACAGTGTACGTTTCTTTTCCATTCATCGTACCGTATTTTTTCATACTATACGTACATATTGTTGTGGCTTTATGCCCTGATAAACTGTTGAAGTGTTGTCACTTATAGTGGGTTGCTTATTGATTGCTCTAACAATAACACACGGAGGCAAGGATGCAATACGAGCCGATCTTTACTGGGTGCTCCGTCACGACTACACACACACCTCCAATACAGCCAGACCAACACAGTCAAGCACTGAGTGCTCGATCCAACACAGTCAAGCACTGAGTGCTCGATCCAATCTACCACATCCCTCTTTTCCAACTGAGAAGTAGCTTATCTATCAGTTACCTTAACTCTTTGGTATCAACATTGATCAAAATTTCGACATGCATATTTCAATTATAAACAAATCATGTTTCAACAAACCAAATGGCTTTCAACAATCTTTCTGTTAATCTTATTGTTTGGTGAATCATGTTGACCATACTTTTTTTCCTTCTCTTCGAACCTATAACATTTTATAACATTTCACAATAAACACAAAACATCCACCCTTCACTTTCTCCATCTTTTTTCCCTTTTTTTTTTAAACACTAAGTGAGTAACAACATCACTTTGTCAATCAGTGTACCTGGCAGGGCGCCTAACTCCTCTGCCACTCCTGGCATGTGGGCGTGCTGTCCACAGACACAGGACAAGGGTTGCGTGGTACCGTTTCCAGTGGTGGTGAGTCCACTGTTGCAGTAGTCTGAGTATGTTGAAACTCAGAGTCCAAATGTTCATCAGGGTGGGAGTCTCTGAACAGGCTTGGGTGTATCTTTCTCAGATGTCGCCTGTTCTTCCTGTGTGTCCTCCCCGCCAGTGTCTGTACAGTGTAGGAGCGTGGTTCATCTCGCTGTCTGATGACAACCGCTGGCTCCCAGCCGCGTTGCGTCTGCATGTGTACCGTGTCTCCTGGGGTCAACACTGGCAGTAGCTTTGCACGCTGGTCGTAGTGTTGCTTTTGTCGGGACTGCAAGTCCTGTATTCTTTTGAGAATATGCTGTGGGGCCGAGTGTTTCAGCACAGCACTGGAACATGGAAGTGTGCTGCGCAGGACTCTACCCATCAACATCTGTGCAGGTGTCAGGTGTAGTCCTGTCACCGGTGTGTTTCTCAGCGACAGCAACACTAAATGTGGGTCAGTCTGCACTGCTTTCTTTAGCGCGTATTTTACCGTCTTTATGGCCCGCTCCGCCATTCCATTTGAAGAGGGAAAACCTGGGCTGGAGTGTGTGAGCTTGAACTCCCATGAAGCTGCAAATTACTGCATCTCATAGCTGGCGAATGGGACATGATCACTCACTATCTCCTTAGGAATACAGACAGACTTCATCTTCTGAATCACCGAGCTGTTTCATCAGTCAGGTTGAGCACTTCTGGATATTTTGTCAGGTAATTCACCAACAACAGGTACAACTGACCATGGAGCTCGAAGATGTAAGCTCCAACTTTCATCTATGGCAGTTCAGGAACCTGGTGTGGAATGAGTGGCTCAGCCTGGTGTTTGGGCTGTAGCTGCTGGCACTGCACACTTTTTTCCACCATTGTCTCTATGTCTCGTGCCATGCCAGGCCAGTAAAGGATTTTTCTTGCTCTAGCTTTAGTACGTTGCACGCCTTGGTGCAGCTTCTCCAAAATTACTAAAATAAGATAAGATAATCCTTTATTATTCCCTCAATGGGGAAACTCCTGTGTTAGCAGTACACTTAACATATACACACACACACACACACACACACGCATGCGGGGAAGGGGGTAAAAGATTTAAAAAAGTAAAAGATATACCGTTTTTTTCCGTGTATAGTGCGCAAAATTTAACTAATTTATTGTCCTAAAATCTGGGGTGCGCATTATACATGGGTACAAAAAAAAAAAAAAAGTAATTTTTTTTTTTAAATTTTCTTTTTTTTTTTTTTAAGTCCCAATGATCGTCACACACGCAGGGAGGCAATGGGTCCCATTTTTATAGTCTTTGGTATGGTCTTAACTAGGCTGGATGTATTTTTTTTTGTTGGCGTTGATTTCTCCGACTGCCCGTAAACGCACCACCGCGCTTCGTGCGCGCACGGGACAGCAAACGAGCAGGTGATCGAGCAAGCGTCTGATACGAGAGCATTGCGGTCGCATGGAGCGTGTTTGAAGTGAACAGCAGAGAAGAAAGGAACAAGGCAAAGTGTTGTGAAATAAAATGCACAGAACGGATGCGCAAGACACGTCAGCTATATAAAGAGCGAGAGTTGTTTTCTTCCCATTAGTTTCAATTCACAGTTTAATTAGCAGTTTCAATCAGCAAATAACAAAATGCGTATTACAGGTAATATTTTATTTCACAACACTTTGCCTTGTTCCTTTGGTCTCTGCTGTTCATCCTAAAACACAAAGGCGCTCTTTAAGCAATGCGACAGTGAGCGCCCGGCGCGCTGCGGTTGCGCGACCGCACCAAATTAAGCTCCCTGCGCAGTGCGCACTGAGGTCCACTTAAATTTTAGAAAGTACATCAGGACTTTAAAAATATCTTCTAAATTTCAGCGACGGCTCTGTCACAATAATCGACCAGCCCGGTGCAGTTGGGCGGTCGGCGGCGCGCTACGGTTGAGCGTTCTCTCGCGCGCTCTCTCTCTCGCTCTCTCTCGCTCTCGCACACACGCAAACCGGACATCATACGGAGGCCGCCATTACAGATGCGCAGAACGGATGAGCAAGACACGTCAGCTATATAAAGAGCGAGAGTTCAGTTCTCTACCTAAATCCGTATTACAGGTAATATTTTATTTCACAACACTTTGCCTTGTTCCTTTCTTCTCTGCTGTTCACTTCAAACACGCTCCATGCGCACGGAGCGCGGTGGTGCGTTTACGGGCAGTCGGAGAAATCAACGCCAACAAAAAAAATTACATCCAGCCTAGTTAAGACCATACCAAAGACTATAAAAATGGGACCCATTGCCTCCCTGCGTGTGTGACGATCATTGGGACTTAAAAAATAAATAAATAAATAAATGAATAAATTTGTTTTTTAAAAAAATTCATAAAAATTGGGTGCGTATTATACATGGGTACAAGCTTTTTTCCAGCATCAGCATGCCATTTTTAGGGGTGCGTACTATACATGGGGGCGCACTATACACGGAAAAAAACGGTATATAATTAAGAATAATGGAAAGTATATACACAATACACAATATACAGTGGAGATAAAAAAATATTAGATAAAAAAACAGTGCAAAGGAAGTAAAAACAGTGCAAAAAAAGCAGGTAAAAAGAGTGTGAGGTAGACAGATATTGCACATATGATTGCACATATGGGTATTGCACGTTATTATTGCATGTTATTTTTGTCCGTTAGCTACAGTGATCGGCCTGGTTGTACAGTCTGATGGCAGCAGGGAGGAAGGACCTGCGATGCCTCTCGGTCGTGCATCGTGGGTGACGAAGCCGGTCACTGATGGAGCTCTCCAGGGCTCTGACAGTCTCATGAAGGGGGTGGGAGACATTGTCCATGATGGAGGACAGCTTAGCCACTATCCTCCTCTCCCCCACCACCTCCACGCGGTCAAGACTGCAGCCCAGGACAGAGCCGGCTTTCTTCACCACCTTGTCCAGCCTCTTCCTCTCCGCTGCAGTGATGCCGCTGCTCCAGCAGACCACCCCATAAAAAAATGGCGGCCGCCACCACAGAGTCGTAGAAGGTCCTCAGGAGGCCGTCCCTCACTCCGAAGGACCTCAGTCTGCGCAACAGGTGGAGTCTGCTTTGGCCCTTCTTGTATAGGGCCCGAGTGTTAACAGTCCAGTCCAGTTTATTGTTCAGGTGAACACCCAGGTACTTGTAAGAGTCCACAATCTCTATGTCCGTTCCCTGGATGTTCACCGGCGAGGGCGGGACTTTGCGCCGGCGGAGGTCCGCCACCAGCTCCTTTGTCTTTCCAGAGTTAATCTGAAGGTGGATCCGCTGGCACCAGTCCACGAATCTGTGATTCAGTTCTCGGTACTCCGTCTCGTCTCCGTTGTTAATGAGACAGACGATGGCGGAGTCGTCCGAGAACTTCTGGAGGTGGCAGGTTGATGTGTGGTGGGTGAAGTCAGCTGTGTAGATGGTAAAGAGGAGGGGGGCCAGGACGGTCCCTTGTGGAGATCCTGTGCTGCAGACCAGTCTGACACGGCCTCCTGTCCTCACAAACTGTGGTCTGTTTGTGAGGAAGTCCAGGACCCATGATGTCAGCTGCTGGCAGGCTCCAGCATGGTGCAGTTTGTTCCCCAGCAGTTCTGGCTGGATGGTGTTGAAGGCCCTGGAGAAATCATAAAACATGATCCTCACAATGCTTCCAGCCCGCTCCAGGTGGGCCAGGGACCTCTGCATGAGGAAGATGATGGCGTCCTCAACCCCGATGCTCGGGCGGTAGGCGAACTGCAGGGGGTCGACGGAGGAGCTCAGCAGGGGGCGCAGGTGGTGGAGGACCAGCCGCTCCAGGGTCTTCGCCAGGTGGGATGTCAAGGCCACCGGCCGGTAGTGGTTGTAGTCCCTGGGGCGAGATGACTTGGGCACCGGTACCACGCAGGACGTCTTCCACAGCTGTGGTACCTTGTGCAGCCTCAGGCTCATGTTGAATATGTGCTCCACGATCCTGCACAGTTGCCCGGACCAGGATCTGAGCAGCCTGGAGGTGATGCCATCTGGACCCGTTGCCTTCTTCACCTTGAGCCTGGCCAGTCCTCTCTCCACCTGGGCTGTGGAGAGCACCATGCTTGGTGGTGGGTGGGGGGGGGGGGGGGGTGCAGGGGCGGTTGTTGGTGGGTTCGGTGGAGTTGAGAGTGGGCTGGGGGTTTTTGGAGGGGGAGTAGCAGGGGGCGGGGTTGAGGTGAGAGTCCTCGGAGCAGAAGAGGCTCCAGTCGGGGGAAGGTGGAACAGGGCTGGTTAGGTGGGGGGAGGAGTGGATGGTTGTTCAAACCGGTTGAAGAACCGGTTCAGGTCATTCACCCACTCCTGATCCCTGTCCAGCGCAGGTCTGGAGTTGCTACGTCCTGAGATGGTGTT